>NW_024468531.1:0-67860 GCF_001632365.1 Laetiporus sulphureus 93-53 | reverse complement strand
ATGACTGCAAAGGCAGTAATTGCCTATGTGGCGGCTTGCTCGGCTGGACGAGGCTGCTTGTTGGTCAGTTGTTTGGCCTTCAACGCCCTCAGCGTCACTCGGAAATTGGTGTCCGTAAGCACGAATACTGCATCCATGTGAGTTCAGTCAGGTATACAAGAAGCAGGATGACGCACATCAAAATATTCTTGTCATTCAGTTTAGGAAATCGGGAACAGATCTCTGTGCAAAGCCTTACACACTGTGAGTCATCCAACGCCCCGAATGGATAATAGTGTATGACCACATCTTGCAGCTCGGCAAAATGTCCCTCAGCCAAAAGCTCATCAATCTGAGTGCAGACGTCCGCATCGAATGCATTAAGCAAAGCATCTGTTTCCCATTTTGAATGGCTCGGTATGGAAAAATGGATGTCTTTGAGATCTTTCGATGATATTGTGTTGAGCAGAGGCAGCAGCACACTCTGGACGAATAGTTCAACGTCATTCACTTCCGAAGTGTCGATGGCCAGTCGCAGTGCCTGCAGATTGACATTTGCTTCAAAGCTGATAGGGGCTCAAAAAGTATGGGCCATGCTGTGCACGCAACATTATTTGATTGCATACTCACAGAGCAAGGGCTGGATGTTGCTACGGCCGTCTTCCTTTGATGCCCGGAAAGTGATTGTTATATCCTTGAGTCTCTTGCCAGCGATGTCCAGCATGTGTTGAGTAAAAGCAAGAGCCGCCGCAGAGACTTGTGGATGTAAGTCGAGTGTTTCGAGGATAGCTTGATCCAGCAGACCGAGGAGAATATGTCCAATGCCTTCGAAGCACGACAGGTCATACTCAAGGGAAGCCACTCTCGTCAAAGGCATGTGGTGGTGTTCAGGCAGTGGAGCCGTGGACCTCGCTACACTCCAGCGCAGATCCTGGCAAAAAAGGTGCTCAAGACGAGGAAATGAGCAGATGACCTGGAAGAAGGGTCTCGCCGATGGCAACGTCACTCTCACTAGCTGCAATGATGTGATTTTATTGAATTCGTGCAAGCTCCAAAATGCTGAATTGCGCATAGAGCAGTGCTCGAAGCTGACGGAGTAGAAGTGAAGCGAGGCCAGCTTTGGAAGTTTTCCCGCCAGCATCACGAGAATCGATGCCGACTTTGGACCTGAAGGGTCCGCAATCGTTAAATGTCGTAAACGTGCACCGAGGAGAGGTATCTGCGTCAGTGACCTCGCACAGGCAATCGCCTCTTCCCGAGTGCGGAGCACGGGCATCTCGAAAAGGACCACGCGGCTCTCAGCATACCATCCTCGGCAGACGAGGGCGCAGTTCAACAGAGTCCGTCTGCTTAGGGGCCAAAATGGATCGAGATGGTCGATGATGCGCTCGCAGATCTCGGGCGAAAGGCGGGGCTGAGGGTCATTGATCGGCGAGGCAGCATTGGCATCTACTGGAGCGGTCATGGCAGGATGGAGATGGGCGGACGGCCTGTGTCATTATATGAGCAAGTGCCCGAGAAAACGATTGTATATGCTCACAAGTGCATTCACTGTGCACGAGATGCGGCCTGTCGAAATGAAGAAAAGACAGAGATGCAAATGATGCCGATGAGATGGAATAAGAGTAGGACGGTTGGCCTGCGGCGACTTGGGGTGTGGAACATCTTATATGTGTGATGAACGCTTCGATACTACCGAATCACAAGCGCTCACCGATCTGATACAGTCGGTTGATACCCACACAGCTTTGCTTGTGGCATGTCGATCACCGCATAACTCCACTGTGCCAAGGATAACAAATAAACTGTGGCACTGTCCTAGCGGGATACAAATTTAAGCACCTATGTTCTCTATCTGTCACCCAGAAACAATGAACGTACAGCACAGCACAGCGATGTAAATGCGTTCATTCTCTTATCAAACGCCGGACATCGATGTTGCGCTGCGCATGCACTGTCTGTTAGGTGCCATCGATGTTCTGTTGCGCTATTTTGAACTATCGCATTCATGTGTGGGTCGCCTAAAGTCACTGTCCTTCGCTTTCTCAGCTACAGTATTGTTGGTACCAAGGTCGTGCATGGAACTCACCAGAGCTGCATGTAGTGATGCAGGCAGGAGGCAGAAAGTGCCGCTCACTTTGATGTTCACATAGAATATTCCAAATAATCAGAGCGCTCTTGATGCCACAAGGGAGGAAATCGCTTGCGAACAGTCCATGGAAGGTCGAGACACACAATACGTTGGGATGCTCCCCTTTCGTCATCCGCCGAACATGTCTGACTCGTTTCGAGGCAACTGCATGCCGGTGAACTGGTGTTAATTGTGCAGGAATCAGATGTAGACAACTAACGTACAACATGGTTGCGACCCACTAGGATATGCCTTGGAGTAAATCGATGCAACGTCCACTTCTATAGCATAGTCGCGAAGGGTTGATCTGCAAATGCATCCCGACCTTGAATTGTATGATATCCCTGTTGTACAGCAGATGTGTCTCGCTTGGAAAAAGGAGCGCTAGCGATAACACAGTCAATGAGATTAGAGGCGAGACACTCACTGGGTCATCTGGTGTGCAGAAGCCTTATTGTCTGCATCTTACTTTATTTATGCTGAGCTTACTCAAGGACAATGAGGTTATGCTACGCTACAATAAGCGGACCAAGACTGAGTGAAGTGCGCAAGGAGGAGGATATTCTGAACAATGTTCTGAAGAGTCAAAACGCGAGGCATCTGTCCAATCAAACATGTGTCTGCGGAGACAGCGGATGTAATATCAGTGCTCCAGAATGATAGAACAGGAGTGAGATCAAGTATACATCAATGTCACCAAGACGCGTCAAATACACCAAAGACAGACCCGACGAACGCGCAACCTTCATCCGCTTCTCTGAGCACGTATCTCCGAATTGACATACTTCGTCCTTCCACGTTCTTCGGTCCATCAGCACAAGATTGCCTCCCAAGGAACGCACGAACGCACCCTTGAACCGTACCCCATTCGTGTTCTTGGCCTGCTCTCTCTCCCCTGCTCCTTCTCCTCTCTATCCAACCTTGCGTCGTACTGTCCCTCTCTTCCCCCGGCTCAAGTGTTCTCTTTTGCGCTCGCTCTTGCTCCTTGACTCGGACTTGCTCTTCTTGTGCTGGTGGAGAACAAATCGCGTGCGCTGATTCGTGACAGCAGACGCGTACCGTCACACGTTACGGTGGCGGCTCAATACGTTGACCTCTGTTGACCTTCCAACGCTAAGCGCGCCTCCATCATTTGTTTCTCATGCGGACGGGACCTGCACGAGAAACCACCATTGTTGCGACATTCATCTCTGATACCATATTATAAAGACTCAGCAATGGCAAATGGTGCACCAAGTAAACAGGTTTCGTCGGTATGGAAGGGCAAAGCCAAGGCGGCAGAATCAGACTTCGACGACCTCGGTCCAACCATCACATATCGACATCTTCTGTCTCACAGCCTGGGCGTGAAGGATCCTCTCCGAGTTGTTGCGCTTTGTGACAGCGATGCGTTCTACGCCGCGTGTGAGCAGGTCCGTCTGGGAATTGATCCGACGAAGCCTCTGGTCGTCCAACAATGGGATTCCCTCATCGCAGTAAATTACCCCGCTCGCAAGTTTGGAATCACCAGGATGGAAAAGATCAAGGAGGCACGGAGAAAATGTCCAGAGCTCCTCGTCGTGCACGTCGCAACCTATAAGGAGGGCGAGAAAGAGCCCGGATATTGGGAGAACCCAGACACCTTGACACACAAGGTATGTTCAGAGTTTTGCATGCACGAAATGCATCTACGGTCTTCATCCGTGTCAACGGCGAACTGAAAATAGTTGCTTGACTACGTCCGTCATCAGGTATCTCTCGATCACTACAGACGAGAGAGCATGAAGATCATCCGCATGTTTCAGGAGGGATTACCGACGGGAGAGATTGGTGAGATGTTTCGCTTGCTTGGTATCCCTCATGCCCATGCTTACGCTGCATGACAAGAGAAGGCATCCATTGATGAAGCTTTTATTGACTTTACTCGTCCTGTCCGCGAAGAGATTTTGCGTCGTTACCCCCACCTCGCGCAAGTCCCGCCTGACGCACCTCAAGGTTTGGATAGCGCACTTCCCCCGCCTTCACCAATCTCGTGGGATGGCCTGGGCGTTGTCATTCCGATCGACCCTTCAAAGCCAGAGACTCCATCGAATGTCTCCGAGCCTGGCTTACGCGACGAACAGGCAAGGGTTGACGGTCGCAAGGATGATGCCGAGATCACAGAGGACGTTACCTTGACAACGTGGCACGATGTCGCTCTGTCCATCGCTGCAGAGCTCATGGGCAAAATCAGAAGCGACATTTATCGAACACTTGGCTATACGACCTCAGCTGTAAGTGTTGGATAACTCTCTGTGTCGATTTCATTTTGTAATTTTTGTTGCCTTTACAGGGTATCGCCAGGAACAAGTTCTTGGCTAAAGTGAGCTGTGGTTTGCGACAGCGACGATGATTCTATCTGATGTACCAAATAGCTGACTGCCTCATACAAGAAGCCAAACAGTCAGGTATGATTTGTAGCTCGGGAACCGTTCAATAGATCATTGATCCACAATTAGACCATTCTCCGCAATGCTGCGATACCCAATTATCTCAAACTGACCCCATTTCAGAAGGTCGGTGAGGCAACATGCGTGCTCGGAATCCTTCTATGACGCCATATTCCTTAGATCCGCTTTCTCGGCGGGAAATTGGGGAAAGCTATGGCAGAAGAGTACGACGCATCAACGGTTGGTGATCTCCTGTGTGTTTCCATGAATACGTAGAATTTGATAAATTCGCTGATCTTACCATCGCAGCGCGATAAATCTTGGTCGGTTGTAATTGGTTTCTCCTGAGGCATCCCTGACCGCGTCTGTTTCTCAAGATGAAATGCAACGCAAGTTCGGTGAGAACTCGATATGGGTTTATGAAATCTTGCGGTATGTATTCATACCCGGCGTTATTGCTCCGACCTTGTCATTGATCGTGGTTATACTAGAGGTGTAGATAGATCTGAAGGTGAGAGCACGTCAACATCATTCGGCCTCGGAGAACGTGAGACTGAGACTGGGAGTAGTGAAGGAGAAGTCTGCGGTCAACAAGAGCATGATGGCGTCAAAGAACCTACTCCAACCCGTTACTAAGCCTTCCCAGGGGCACCATTGGATTCGGGTGCTTGCTGCAGAGCTAGCTTTGCGATTGAACGAAGCTAGAGAAGAGATGTCTGCCCTTTGGCCGAAGACTCTCGTCCTGCATGCCAGGAAAGGTAAAGCATACCGTCTCTGCCGTCCTCGACAGCTAAAATGAATTATGTACAGGATACGAGACCGGACATTCGAAGCAGATGTCGTTTCCATTCGCTCGCAATGTAACAGTCGACTTGATAGCAACCGCAGGAGACAAGCTGTGGCGAGATCTGATTGGTACAGATACTTCGTGCTCGGGACCTCTCAAAATCACCAACGTGGCGCTGGGATTCACCGGCGTCGAGAGCATGGAAGCTGGACAGCGAAGCATCGAGGGGTTTCTAAAGACACCACCCCTCCCTGACGTCGCACGACGAAGCTTGGATGAGGCTGCCAAACGCAAGAGGGGCCTACATGATGACCTCGAGGCCTTCGCGAGATCAGACAACCGGGCACGGACGGGCACCGGTGACGGTTCGCATGACACCAACACATCATTCCTGTGTGATAGATGTAGTGAATGCGTCGCGCTCCCGGATGATCTGGCAGTTGATGGCGTCGGGGATGATATCCGGCGAGAGGCGCTGGCAGCACTTCGCATGGAGCATGATGATTTCCATCTTGCACAACAGTTGGCCATGCAGCTATCTTCGCCCAGCAGTTCCAAGAGGTTTCGACCATTGGACAAGACTCGTTCGGAGAAGACTAAACGGAAGGGACAATCCAAGAATATTGCGACATTCTTCAGCGGGAAGTAGGAAGGCGAAACACAAACAGGTGGAGTATGTAGGCATCGGATCGGTTGTACCAATGATTGAATCCATTTAGACATACGCGTGCGAACGAGCCCGTCTATTCACCTGATCATCAACATTCTAGCGTCACTTAACAGCATGCTGCGCAATCCATTGTGGTTTGATGAAACCAATCGCACTCCGGGCGAGTTTCTCACTCACGTCACTCACGTCTACCAACTTATGATGCACTGCCGAAGTACTGCCTCCTTAGGCATTGTCACTACGACGGGTCTCGCAATTGCTATTGACCTCTTCTCTCCTGAGCTGCGACGTTCTTCTTTTACTGAGCTCGTTCTTTCTCTCTCTTTTCTTTCTTCTTTGGCCGGTCCCACCTCGTCTGCATTCAGCCAGACCTTAACGAGACGCAGGACAACGTCTCTCTTTCTTACCCCAGTTGTCAGCGACAGCCTTGGGATTTTTGGGCCATAACGAGTTTTTCAATCGATGTGCACACTCCTTCGGTGGTAATCCTCTTTTCAAAATGCACCGGGCAACGATCTTTCCTTACAAGCGTGGCCAGGCCCCGGTTCTGATGGTACGTAACCGATGAAGTATAATTAGTGTGTCCAGGCCGGTTTGACGCACATAGCTTCGCACGAATAGGTCATTGTCGTATTTGCTATTCTGTCGATACTAGCGGTTGGCTTCATCCTGATACATGTATCATGGGTTTCTATCCATGCACTATTGGTGAAGCGAGGGATGGCTCAAGGGCGTCTAAGAAAGCGCTCCTTCTTCCAGACGCAGCTGGGCGCTTATACAGTCTCTCTCCTGCTCAGCAATCTTTTGACAAGCATTGCTCTCACCATCGACAATCGCTGGCTTCAACAGGACCATGTGCAAATCGGTGAGTGGCCTGTCGCGAGTTGGTAGCCAGCCAGCTCATATACCGGTAATGTTTTTCTTACAGGCGCGCTATGTAGTGCACAAGGTATGTTCACATTGTTGCTGCTGCGATGGTGCCGTTGACGCGAGGAAACCTCAGGGTTCATTCTGTTGCTGGGAAATACTGCGGGTGCCTACTTTACCGGTACAATTGCCGTGCATGCCTTCAACACCCTCGTGTGTCACAATCGCTTGCCGGCATGGTTTTGCAAGCTTGCCGTCGTCAGTGGTTGGGTGATTGCTGCTGTCATCGGTAAGGGTTTCGTGGCTATAGTTGTGTAGCCTTCGCCGACATGCGTTTCTCAGCCATCTTGCCATTCCTCGTCCACGAAAGGAAAAGAGGACCAGTCTACGGATTCGACGGCCTGTCCTGTAGCATTTCGATGCGTCATTCCGTGTTGACAGTGCTTTTGCAGCTGCTGCCGGTGAGCGTGCCACTCATTTGCTCGCAAAATATTCCCGCGTTTCTCAATCTCATGTCATTCTGGCTGTAGATGTTCCTTGCGATTTCTATTTCTTTGGTATTCTACATACTCATATACTTAGTTCTTCGTGGGACTATGGTAATCCGCGGTGGATTGAAGTTCAATTTTAGTTCTGAAGCTCGTCGAAGTGCTATCAGCACCGCGGAACATTCTTTACAGTATCATACATTCATCCGTGCAGTTGTTAGAAGCATGTTCTGGTGAGTATCCTATGCTCCTATCTTATCTCGTAGCTGAAATGAAGTTGTGTGCAAGGTATCCCGTAGGTGAGTAGGGATACGTACTTGTCGTGAATGGATGCGACTCATCCTCGACATGATTTAGCGTATACGGTGTTAACACTAGCCCCTACCGTAACTGATCTAATGAAGATCGCTGGGGATCAGGTCCCATTTTCATTGCACATAGTTGCCGACACAAGCACAGCCATGTTCGGTAAGACTGAATTACTGAAGCAGTTCATCGGGCTATACATTTTTCGACGTAGGTCTCGCAAATGCATTCGTCCTGTGGAGAACCCTAAGGCTGCTAGCTCCTTTCATCGCAAATTGCACTGTGTCGCAAGAAAGGAGCGATTCAGAGAGCTTCTTTATACCGAGCGCATCACTTATTCCCATCCCAGAGGTAATCGAGGACGCAAGTAGCAATTGGAAAAGAGAGGACGACAATTGCGAGAAACAATCCTGTACACTCGGAGCCGACTATCAGGCAAGGTCAGCGATTGAAGACTTGCCATCTCTGCCTTTTGCGCATCCGGAAGCATGTCGAATTGCTCCACTCGATCAAGATGCAGGTTCAGACGATTCGTTGCATTTTTTACAACCGAACCACCCGGCTTCTCCGCCATATAGGGATAGTGCAGGGGCATCTCTGCCTCCTTCTGCTCTTCCGCGACCTCTTACAACCGACTCGGTTCCTGGTGATACTGTCTCCATCCCGGAACAGGCGCACGGGTCGCCACGTTGGAACTCTCCTTTACCCTCGAACAGCATTCGGATCCCCGTAGGCATGCCTCCTACACGTCATACCACACATCGTCTGTTCATGCGACCGTCATCTATGCCAGCAAATGAGGTAGATAGCGTCTTAGTCAAGTCGGTCGTTTCGTGAGCTGAAAATGCATGCGTTCACTCTACAGACCTCCAGTCAACTTAACGCGAATACCATTGGAGGAGAGGCAGATACAAAGAGGATGCGAAGTAGCCTACCCACGATTGCGAAGAAGGAGAGTATGGAGTCCGTCAGGTTAAAGCGCGTACTGCTACCACCGTCTCCGTACTTATCGGCCCCTCCCTCTCGACCAAGCAGTCAAGCTGGGTCGGTCGTCAGCACGGCCAGCCGAATGGGACTTCCATCCAACCCACGCGCACTGCTGCAGGATGCTGCATCACCGATCCCACCGCCTATGACTCCGAGAAATGCCAAACAAGAATCAGCGATACCGATTCCCACAAGGCATAGCGCCTCCGTGCGTGTTTCGCGTCGGTCGACGTCAGGGCCGGCGTACAAGCCTTACACGCGCTCGAGATCATACGTCAATCTTCGCTCTGCTGCCCAGTATCGTTCTCTTCCTTTGTCGGCACGCTCTGTCGGGATTGGCGCAGCCACGCAGGGTGGCCTACACGTTGCGTCTTTGACGGCACCGGTGGCGAGACCGTCATCTCTGGCTGACCCGAAGGGGCTCTCTGGACGTCTTCCATCCATCCGAAGGGCCCCTCCAACATTAGGTACAAGGCCGGACGGTTACTTCTGACGCGACGCTCTGAGGACGATGCCACTCAACAACACTTCTATACTCTGACTGTGCGGGCACAGGCTGTGTTGATTTGCGAGTGCATGCCTATCTGTTCTCATTCGCGCTCTGCTCTGTGTTAACTGTGGACAGCATTGTAAGCTCAATTTTAGATTTGCCCGAGATAGACGTCAGCAATACGTGTATCAACTATACGCAGAATGCCACGTAGATTCAGAATCATGAAAGGAAAATACTTATATAAATCCATTATTCTCACACCATAGGTTATTAGCACTTGATAACACCCGTTTGAGCCTCATTAGGATGCGACTGATCAGACGAAGGTGTTTAAGGCTTACCGAGGTCCGAAAGAGTGACTTACTTTGCCTATGGAGGCCCAGGAAGACAGTCCTCGTGTCCTCGCAATCCTCCTCGCAATCATAGATCCTTAAACCGTATGAGGTGCTTAAATGCCGATCAAATGCACCTGTGGATTTTATGATGTGCATTGCGCACTGACGTTATTTAACATAAGCAGCGAAGCGGAAGCGCAGTCGACCTGCAATCGGGACCGCTGATAACAAAAAGCTGCATGAAGTCGCCAGATCGTTATCTTCATGGCAAGCGGTGAATATACCGCAAATTCTGCTCAGCTATCCAGCGTCGAGAGGTTGATGACTGTAGTGACTAGAGCTGGCGCAGGGAGGTCGCACACTCCATTGCGATAGCCCTACAATCTATCTTGTCAAAGTCGGTAATTGCCACTTCATCGGAGAGCAACGGAACCATCGTATGCACTGAAGGCCCATCGAGGAATGTGCTTGAACCAGCTACCGAAGCAGTAGAAGCGGCTTCCTGGGCCATCGCCTTACGACCGATCGACATCTGCCCATCGCATGCACACAGGGCCGAGGAGACGCGATCGCTTTGAACGGAGACAACACACAGGATCGCGACTTTCTGCACACCATTGCAGATATGATCAAGGTTCGTTACGATTGCATCAACTTTCTGGTCAACAATGCCGACATCATGTCTAGCCGCCAGCCCAAGATCCCAACATCAAGAGCTCTTGTGGCACTTCTGAAATCGCTGCGCAGAGCTCCAAGGTCCGAGATGTCGCCGAAGTACTGCATTCCTGGCGCTCCTGCGTAAGAGTAACGGACACAGCATCTCCGGTCATCACGAGCCGAGCCGTCATAATTTTGAGACTTGAGCCAGTCTCAAAGGACCCCGGACTTGTATACGTTGTCGTCAGGATCAACGAAAGAGCCACCGCATCCAGTGAAAATGATGGCAGTACTATTTCGAAAATTGACAGATCCGAAACAACGTCACATGCCTGGGTTTATTCTCTTCATATGCACATGTTGGCGAATTGTACCGATATAGCCTTTGCCTCGAGCACCTTTGCCACCAGAAATGACAAATGGCATCGACGAGAAGAGCTAAAGGTGACTGTACCGTTGCAAGGAGCCGGCAAGATGAGCTACGGTTTACCGCATCGCCGCGGCCATGATGGCTGATTGCTTCTATTCTTAGACTGGATCATGCATTGAGGGCAATGTTCACCTTGTAGACGGTGGTCGACTGCTGCCTTATCTTCTGTATGCCAGAGATAATGTAAATGTAGGCGCTCACGCAGCTTCCCTCCTATTGCATTCGAGCAGATTCTTCAGCGTCAGACCCGCGACCAGGCATCCGCTGGATATCTGCGCATAGGAGAACGTACCAGACACACAAATAGGTATCACAAATCGGAGATTCTCCTCACCTCTACCGTATCATTGTCGATATTGAACAACAGAACTGCCTCTCAAACTATCCAATGATCGGCGGCACCGAGGAGGGCTGCAGTATCGAAATTCCTCAACACTGCGCGAAAAGGAGAAGCTACAATAAGAGGAAAGGCCGTATGCTTGGTCAGGTCTGCACTAGCATCAGCTGAGATGGACGCCAACCACGCGGGGAAATTGTGCGCGCTTAGTTACGCGCGCTTACTGCATTTTTCCCGGGCCCTTTCAATATAGGGCAGTTACTTTACTAAATCGGTACTACTATCGCCTCTCCACTAGGGACACCAACCGCACTTTTATTGCTACCTCCGCCGTATCTAACAAGCCGACGACATTGCATTATGTAACAGTGAAACTGCCAACTGCGTGCTCGAGACTTGAATATTTGAATGCTATTCCTCTTCGTTTTGTAATGGCCCGCTATGGCCGCATCAGCAACGATGTACCACGTGTTGGGACGCAATCCCACTGGCAAGATAATGGAGTGTTGCGGCCCTTGCACCATTTGCCGCGCGCAGTCGCAGGCAAGTACAGATCAAGCTGGTGGTCTATCTGCCTGAGTAAATGGTAACACGATTCCGCGCCAAAGTCCAAGAACTCGAACAGCAGTGCACAAATTGCACCGGTGACCATCATGCTCCAGTTATCACGTTCGGGGCAATGGGACAGCTAAATATCGACATGTTGCCTGCGGAACAATTCGACACCATATTCACCGAAGAGAACATCAAGAGGACCGCATGGATGGTATAGACACACAGCTATGTGGCCGGCGACGGAAATGTCGCATCATGGCATGTAGGTTCGGTTTCAGCACGCTTACTCTGCATTACGTAGGAACACAAGAGTGATGCTAATACGAAGAACATGCGGAGGCAAATTGGTCGACGTGGATGGGGCATGGAACGGGACCGTGACGCCACGAGGCGATGAAGATGAATGCAGCATCAATAACTTTGTCTACACAGACACCACTTTCTCCTGGGCCCGGATCCATATAGCTGTTGCATAGCAATGCGTCAGCCGCCCGGTCCTGCAATGTAGTAGCACTGCAACTGACCATGCGTGCTCCATATAGGTTGATGCAGAACATGACCGCAACAGCAGGCGATGGGAAAGAGCAAAAGAAGATGATTGACTTACCGGAGGATAACGTGATGGGGATCAATGATGGCTTATCGAATCTGCTTATGAATGCGTGTTGCCTCTTCACCTCCGTTGCACCTCCGTCTTGCGTATACTCTTCATCCTCAGGGTTCGCAGCGATGTCAAGAGTATGTCCGTTATGCACAGTGCAGTTGAGGAGAGCTGATACCTGCCTTTAGGCTCAATTTTTGAGAGAGTACAAGATGGTAGTCGTCGGTGACGGTGGTGAGACATGACAATCGGTAAATCATGCGATGTAGCTAATGTTGCCCGCGAGGTGTGGGAAAGTCCGCCCTCACAATCCAGTTCATTCAGAATCAATTCATGACTGAGTATGACCCTACCATCGAGGGTAAGTCGCGTGATCCTCGAACTCTTCAGTCATCGTCATGTACTAATCGCCTTCAGACTCGTATCGGAAACGATATGTCATTGATGAAGAACTTGCTGTTCTCGATGTACTCGATACCGCCGGCCAGGAAGAATACAGGTGCGTGTGTCACCTAAATGCGACATACCTAAGCCTTCAACATGGATTATCAGAACCATACGCGAGCAGTATATGCGCTCAGGAGAAGGGTTCCTACTTGTTTACTCCATCACATCAAGACGGTCGTTTGAAGCGCTTGCCACCTTCCACCAACAGATTGTGCGTGTCAAAGACCAAGAAGTTCTTCCAATCGTGATTGTAGCGAACAAGAGCGACCTTGAATACGAACGTCAGGTAGGCATGAACGGTGAGTTCCTCTATCTAGGCCAATTTGCGGATTGGAACAGTGACGCTAAGTATCATGACTGCAGAAGGTCGATCAATAGCAAAAAATCTAGACTGCAAGTTCATCGAGACATCAGCGAGGCAGAGAGTGAATGTGGATGAGGCCTTCTGTACCCTGGTCCGGGAAATCAGAAAACATAACAAGGTCTGCCGCACTCTCAATTGTTATGAAACAATTGTTAGATTGATCCTCACAGGAGCAACAGGCGAGTTGGCCTGTGCAGCCGAGCACGCCGTCCATACCTGGTGCACACGACGCACCGAAGGGCGAGTCCCACGTCCCAGGCTGTCGCGGTGGTTGCATTGTTGCATGAACGCATGTGCCTCCCTCAGCTCCTCTCCCACACATCTTGCACTACACACAACTTGAGCACATTACCTTCCGCATCCTGCTGCTCGCTGTTGTCATTATGTGACCCTCGACCACTTCGCCCATCTCCCTCGTGACATGCTCTGCTCTGCTCTACGTATTCACATTCATCTGCTCACACATCAGCTATGCTCATCCTCTCACCGGCGGCTCGTATACCAGAACAAATTCCCGCCTTCGGCTCTGATCAGCTATGAATTGCATTGTGTACTCATGACTTAACCCGCTTCGGAGACAAATTTCAGCAAATGTGGACTACATGTGCATCAGATTCCTGGACGTTTCTCCGACTGAATGAACCTTCCCGCGACGTGTCATGGCATACTTAGGTCCTCAATGATGCATGCTGCCGCTGGGCACCGTCTATCACTACAAGAATATTCATTCGCGTATGAACCGGTTCTCACTAAAATTTCAGCGGCGACAAATGACATCTGCGAAGAGGACCCGCGCGAGGTCCCGGAATACCTGTCACTGCGAACAACAAGGTTCTCCATTCCTGGTGAATATAGGGTTCAGGGAAGGTCATTCTTGCATCTGTCGTACCCGCGCTGTCAAATATGGGAAACTTTATGTGCTACTCCGCGGCAATTAGCGGTTGCTGTGTAGGCGCGTACCTTTCGAACAGGCTCGATAAGCGCGTCGATCGTGCTCAGAGAGAAGCGCCTTCCCCTCCCGCTCGTGTGGGCCTCCGTTCCAGAACTAGTGAGTCGAATATCTCAGCGGCGCCTGGCATAAACGGATTCATCAATGGGATGAACATTGCGCACGATTTACACGTTCTAATTAATGATCTGTAGGAGTTTCGCGGCTTTATCGCGGACGGCAACGACGTTGGCAAATTCCGAGAGGGAGACCAGTGCACGCAGATCCTGAAACAGTTCGAACGAGCCTGAATCGATGAATGGCGATGCAGATGAAGAAGAAGATGGCATCAAGTAATCTGGACTGGAAGAGGTACGGCCTTAGGTCGCGCCCAACGACAAACAGTTGCTGCAGACGATCGTATGCAGAGCGCTGTAAAGCAGTAGACACGAGCTATACAGATTTGAAACAGAAACCGCAAGGAGACATCAGCAATACGGACGCCGTGGGGACAGCGGAATGACTTTGACACGAGGAGGACAGCCATGATGGACATCAATGATGTGGTTCGAACTCTGCGTGCATGATGCTGTTTGTCGTGCCGGACGGCCAGTTCAATAATGACAGATGCACTACTCGCATCTGCATAAGAGGGTGCATTGCCTCTACGTTCTCCGTCTCGCCTCTTTCACCGTTCCTCCCATTCCTCTCCGAGAATCGGCCAATATGTCAAGAGTGCGTCCTTTGTACCATCCATGGGCAGACTTGACTTCTTATCAGACCACAGGCACAGTTTCTGAGGGAATACAAATTGGTCGTTGTCGGAGATGGTGGTAAGCTTGACGTGTGCTGCAAATATGCGACTCTGCAATTCAATCTCTCCCACAAGGTGTGGGAAAGTCTGCCCTCACGATCCAATTCATCCAGAGCCACTTTGTGACAGAATATGACCCTACGATCGAAGGTGAGTCGCATGTTTTCGATGACAGGCAATTATGGGAATGTGATCATATTCCTCAGATTCGTACCGGAAGCAATGCGTGATCGACGACGAAGTCGCTCTGCTAGACGTGCTTGATACCGCAGGCCAAGAGGAATATGGGTACGTGCCCCACTATCACGCTACGGGCTTGGATCCTGATATGCGTTCTAGGCCGATGCGTGAGCAATACATGCGCTCCGGGGAAGGATTCCTACTCGTCTATTCCATCACGTCGCGGGCGTCGTTCGAGGAACTGAGCAACTTCCATCAGCTGATCTTGCGTGTGAAGGATCAGGACTCCTTCCCAGTCATCGTGGTGGCGAACAAGAGTGACTTGGAATACGAACGTCAAGTAGGCATGAATGGTGCGTAGTCAGGCTTGGATTGAGCTCTGATATAAATTGACTGCGGCACAGAGGGTCGTGCTCTGGCAAGACACTTCGGCTGCGAGTACATCGAGACATCAGCAAAACACAAACTTAATGTGGACGAAGCCTTCTATACGCTTGTCCGAGAGATCAGGCGACACAATAAGGTGTGTCCATTTATGTATTCACAGAGCTCGCCTGACGGATTCGCTTAGGAGCAGCAGACAGGCCGTCCCGCGCAGCCCGGTATGCATACGGAGCCTGGCAACGCATCAAGGGCCGACTCCGACGATGCCGGCTGCTGCGGTAGATGCATCGTCGCGTGATCGCCTGTGCCGCCTTCGTGAACCCGTACTCCTGTCTCGCAGATGTATCCATATGTAATTCTCCACTTTTCCCTTTTTGGTTGTGTACTCGCCAGCCGTGCGTTGGATTAGTCCTTCAGGTCCGGTCCGCCATAGGCCGCACGGCAACCTCGTCATTGAGTCTGATCGAATAGCAGATGCCAGTACTTGTAGAATTAAACTGTATAAGTGATTGGGTGGATGACAAACCGATCGTTTGCTGCACCTGGCCAGAGTGTGGAAATAGCATTCTGCTTCGCTTAGCAGAACCATCAGGACTATGCAACTCGCCCTTCATTATATCTGCACCTCGTGAATTACTCTTGTTTGACATTGGCAAACTGCGACGCATTTTGCTTACTGGTGAGAGTTTCTTTCCTTAGTGCACGGTTGTACATAGCATTAATATGTACGAATGTTCGGCCAACAGCAAACCGGGTGTCAGAGCCTCTTGAGCTGAGAGTGGTTGACATTCCTAAGATTTGCGGCGAGTCACGAACTGTTCGCTCTGTGGAAGAAGGGAGACTCAGGTTATCCAACCTTAGCTGTTATATTCGCGCCGTCAGATATGGAGAGCTTTATGTGGCTGGGCCACGAAGACGGAGAGGAGCAGCAGTTGTTGTATTGTCAGTCTATGCGCGCTTTCATCCTTTCACTGCTGCGTCGTAGCCATGATGAGATGACCAGCTCAACCAGGGTGTGCAGATATTTTCTTATTCGGACGACATCATTATTTGCTTTTCGGTCTCGAGAGTCCCCATACCAGCGTTAACGAAAAGGCTTGCTGAGCAGTTGTAAACGACAGCTTTCAATAACACTTGAAGAATGGCGAAATGGAAAGACGTCCTCGTGCGTTACGCGACTTGAGGAGTAATTGGGGAATACCGTTCATGATGGCCCGTGGGTTTCTGCATTCTGATTAGGGCTTTGCAGGAGTTTCGCATTGATATTAAGATAGGACCAGAAGCTTGGTTCGCATTTAGAGAGATATCGACACTGGTTGAAGAGGCATGAATGGGCCTGAGCACCGTCATAATTTGCTGTGCAGTGCACGTGAAGATGAAGTAGCATCACGAAATTGATTCGCACAGGATAAGGACAGAACCTTGGGTCGCGTCCTAGGAACAGGAGCCATTGAATACGGCGATTTGGCACTGTGATAGTATTCAACGCTCCCTAAGGTCAAAAACAAAGCGGCAAAGAACATTAGAGACGTTGGCGTCGATGGGACAAAGACAAGGGACAGCAGGATGTGGCGGAGGAAGAGGACAGCGTGAGGGGATCAATGATGGTTTACCGGAAGAGGCAAGAGACTGTTTGGCAATGTTTGTTATGCTGAGCGGCCAATATAGTGACACAAACGCAGCTCTCATGCGTTAAGAGTGCGCATTGCCTCTCCGTTCTTCTCCGGTGTACCTCCTTTACCCCAGGTCCTCTTCATTTTCAAGACTCGGCAGATATGTCAAGGGTGCGTTCGCTGTGCATCGCATAGTAGAGGGGGCTTCATGCCGGTCCGCAGGCGCAATTCTTGAGAGAGTACAAGTTGGTCGTTGTCGGCGGTGGTGGTCAGTCTGATTTATCCTCCTAGTATGCGATGCGGCTGAATGCGACATGCAAGGTGTTGGAAAGTCTGCCCTCACCATCCAGTTCATCCAAAGTCACTTCGTGGATGAGTACGATCCTACCATCGAAGGCAAGTCATCAGCTTCCGTCAATCATCGGGATGCGGCCATCGAGTCGTGCATGAGGGGTTCCTTTCCACCAACCCGCCGTTTCATTACGGTTAAGGTATGCGGAGACTGCTTCGCATCTCACGCTCGCAACCGTGGCGGCAGATACGCACATCCTGATTTAGTAGCAATGCCATCTCAGCGCCGGTGGCGGATAGCAAGATGCCGTACTGATAATGCTTGCCCACAGACTCATACCGGAAGCAATGTGTAATTGACGATGAGGTCGCTCTTCTCGATGTGCTTGACACAGCCGGTCAGGAAGAATACGGGTGCGTCTTCACTCCAGCATGCTGTACTCGTGGAGTCTCATGAGGTCTTAGGGCAATGCGCGAGCAGTACATGCGTACAGGGGAAGGGTTCTTGCTCGTTTATTCCATCACGTCGAGGCCGTCGTTTGAGGAGATCAGCACCTTCCACCAGCAGATCTTGCGTGTCAAGGACCAGGACACTTTCCCAGTCGTGGTAGTGGCGAATAAAAGCGACTTGGAGTATGAACGCCAAGTAGGCATGAATGGTGCGTCATCCAGCCTCGGTCCAATCCTGTGACCAATTGGTGACACTGACGCGTCGGCTACAGAGGGTCGAGATCTTGCAAAGCACTTTGGGTGCAAGTTCATCGAGACGTCAGCGAAGCAGAGAATTAACGTGGACGAAGCCTTTTACACGCTCGTTCGGGAGATCAGAAGACACAACAAAGTTGGTCTTTGTCCTCACGTGTAGAATACTTCAATAACTGGTTCCCTCAGGAGCAACAGACGGGTCGCCCGGTCCAGCCCAGTATGCCTTCTCAGCCTGGCGTGTACAATGCGCCAAAGGGTGACTCCGAAGACGCCGGCTGCTGTGGCGGTTGCATTGTCGCATGATCATCTACGTCTCACCTTCTCTTTACTTCACATCCTACACTATATACCGCCCGCACTGGGCTTATGGCGTAAACCTCTCCGCTTCTCGCCGTTATCATGTTGTTTTCTGCCCCTTCGCCAGTCTTCACTCGTCATCTGCTCTGTTCTGTTCCGTGTATTCACATTTAGCTCGCTCGCCTCCGTTTATACCATTCACCCTCACATGCTCCAACTCCGTCGTTGTGCCCCTCACGCTCCTTTATCGCATTGGTTAATTTGGAATTTATATGCCCGCATACAGATAACAGCATGCCCTATTCGCATTCGCATGTTTACCCAGACTCGCTGCAAACCTCAGGGAAAGCCCTCAGCGTGAATATCCATGCCCTTGAATGGTATGTCTCTCTCCTTTGCATCAACTTGTGTCCAGAGGATTCTAGGATGTGCAAGTCTGCGAACGGCTACCTTTGAGCTCTAGACATTGACAAACTGCACGTCTCGCTCCAATTACTCGGACATCCAATATCGTACACAAAGTTGGCGGTTTAGCAACCCTGTCTACTTGCGAGCATATGCTCTGCCAACCTTCATGCGTATGTAGAAATCCTCCGTGACGGTCTTGCTTGGACCGTGCGCCTTTGCCTTAATCTCGCATAACGTGCGCATGGCGACATTGAACGGAAATTGCGACCAATGATCGCTGGATCGGTTGTAATCGTATATGTATGCGTATGATGCCCGCAACCGCCGTATCGTTTCCTTGTCGAAGTCGAAGATAGGCTGCCCATCCGCTGTCGATGTAGGGCCTTGATCGAAGCGGATGGAGAAGTCACGCAGAATATCTTGTCTCTTGTCGATTGGCAGACCAGTGAAGGTGACCTCAGTTTCCTTCGCTTTACCCTTCTGGCTAGCTGCTGGCTGGCTTTTCTTCCTCTGAACCTGAGCTGTATGTTGACGAAAGCTCTCATGTACGGCTTCAACATGAGCCTTGATTGCGTCAAGTTCCTTCTGTTTCCTCTGCCAGCCGTCTGCTTTTCCCTCCTTGGCCTGCCGTGCAAGCTCCCTGGCATCGTTCCATGGACGAGCTAGGTCATGATCGAATTCCGGTGATGGCCCAAACCCCTTTCTGGGGAACAAGGTAAAAATGTACTCTTTTTGCTTCTCATATTCCCTGTGGACTGCGGCATGTAGTTCATCCATGACGAATGGGGGAAGGCCCATATTCCGCTTGGCATGTCCAGAGTTTGCGAATATCGCTCTAGTGACAATGCTATCCTTCCAAGGGAGTGAAGCACATGAATACACCTTCTGGTGTTCCTCAAAGACACCATTAGATACGCTTATGCCAGTTTTAACTCCGTCCAGGACAGTAGTGAACCTGTATGTTAAATGAACATGCATTACATCCAAATCTCAAAAAGAATAACACACACATATATGCCAAAAACAATGTATGAGGATGTTTGTAGCCATACTTGTAGATGGATGCTTCCCACATGGTGGAATATATACCAACTCTTGATATGCCCTTCAATGGTGCCAGCAGATGTTTTTGCAGCTCATAGAGTACACTTGCAGGCCCAGAAGCGCTTGTGCGAGCTAGAAACTGATCTACTGTCTCAGTATTTTTCACAATGCACTTCTGTATGGCTTCTGGTTCCTGAGCAAAGGCTGGAGGTGCGTTGGAGAAGGCTGAAACAAGGGAAGGGTCCCAGAATGCCTCCATGAGGTCACCATCATAATCACCTTGGATTGTCATTTTCACAATGCATGAACAGCATGCATTAATATTAACTCACCACCACCAGTCATACTTGCCAAATGACAATGCAATGTCTCATTGTTGAAGAGGTGACCTTTTGTTGAGACAACAATCACATCCACATAAGAAAAGAGTTGAGGATGCATTACAGCAACTGCCTGGAAGCCCAAAATTATCATCTGCCCAATGTTTATTATTATTAAAGCACTACAAATACCTTTTGCACATCTGTAGGGACCTTACAGGGATGTCGTGTGAGCTTTAAATGATATGTTAATGTCTATTTAATGCATAGAGGTCCAGATTCATACCAGGACTTCTCCAAGAACAATCTCTGTAGGTCGACCACTTCTGTCGGTCAAATTCCTATAAGAACTCTTGATATGGACTTGGCCGGGCTCCAATACACCACAAGGATCTGTGCTAACATCAGATCAATGCTGTATGATTTAAGTTGTAGATGACCAACCTGGAACAACAAATGCCGTACATGACATGGGTACACTGATGTGGAATTTGTTCACATATGCGTCCACTGCTTTCTTGGTCACCTCCCTTAGCTTCTCGGCGAGAATCCGACACTTGTCTGGTGTAAAACCTGCGTCCAATAGTACAAGAGTTGTTTCCTCGAGCGACGATGGACATCCGCTCACTGGGTCTCCCCACCAAGGAGTCGAATGGTCTTGTGACGCCTCATCGAAATCATCAGCATCGTTGTCAGTAATCTCGGGAGATGATTTATCCAAATTGCGGTAGCCCTTAGCACGTGAAGAGCCCGGTGACTCTCTGGCAAGCCTGGCGGAAATGACTCCTCCGGCAGATGCAATATTCCGCCAAAGCTCGTACACAGATGATGGGTCAGTCCACATAGTGAGTCCACGGACCAGCTGGCGCACGCTGTTCTGCATCAGTTGTATGAATACGTGGCTTGGGACTCCATTTTCTGCCATGTTGATGATCGTCTCGGTTGACAGACGTGCTGGAGTTGAGAGTCTGCCGGGTTTCAGCACATCGATAATCAGTAGCGCGGGGTCAGGAGCACTATCATGAGCCACAGGGCCATGTATCTTGATCTGCGACGGACGCAGGACAACGGAAGGCACGGAAGATTTTGCATCAAGGAGCAAAAGACCCTGGGCGTCATTGATTAGTACTACCGTATGCTTCGTCAACATGCGACACGATCGAGATCCATACCTTGGCACCACCCAGTCGCATTTGCACCGCTGTAGGCTCTGAGGGCCAGCCAAGCCGTTTCTGCACTGATATGAGAACATTTGACGTGACAAGCCCACAACCGTCAGTCATGATCATCTCATTAGGGACCTTTCCAGCGCCACTGAATCCAGGGCACACTAAGAAAATATGAGCACTGGACTGTTATGATTCGAAACCATTGATCCATGATCATCCTGTGCTACGCTACGTATCGTAATGATAGCAGACATCGATGATATTGGAGCAATGCTCTCACGAGCGCTCAATAGAACATACCGATGTCATCCTCGGTTCCAACCTCGTTCGGGTCCAGCCGTATCCCAGGCACAGAGTTGGAGAGCCCAAGGGCAAACCGAGCGGCCCACTTCACCATGGTCTGTTCCACCCATCGCATGAGATCCCAATTCATTGCATTCGAAGTGATGCTTACTTGTTCCTGGTTCGCCGATGGATCATTATGCCATGAAAGAAACTGCGGTAGACTAAGCTCTCTGACTGAGTCCGAGCGCGATCCATTTGTGACGATTTCTCGTCCATCCCAGCGTTCACTTGTCCGAAAGAGGAACACAGTTCCTTCCTTTGCAGTGACAGCGCGAAATACCCAACTATGAATTACAATCGGCCTCGTGAAGAAGTCGACTAGTTCATCCTCGGTGCAGCGGAGATTCTGCAGCTTCGTGTAAATTTCCTGAGGAATGTTTACTCTAATGAACTGATAGGAGCCAAATCGACGAGTGAATCGGCATGATGATCCAAGTCTAGGAGGGTCCAAGGAAAAGGTAAAGCGTGGTCCCAGTTGTTGATCCTTGCCGTCAAGGTGAAGCGTGGCGATAAAGTGGACTTTCCCGCCATACCAATCGGGCTTATCTTGAAGGTACGGTTTGTCATCATTACAGCCAAGCCCACCAAAGGGATCCTGTTTGAAGACTTGTTCCTCCGTATCAAGCTCATCCCACGGTAACTGTTGATGCGATTAGGTATGCACAGTCATAGCACGAGAACGGACTCGCCTTTGCTGCTCGTTCCATAGCATATGCAGAAGCATATGGATCATCTTGCGTGGCCCGTATCGTTCGACCTCGCGCTATATCTTCAACTTGAGGTGCCGCGGCGGCGTTCGACCTCAGATCACGGAGCCTCTCCAAGGCAGCTGGGGTGAATATCTGCTTCTCAAAGCCCTTCGTAGCGAGACGTGCAATCTCCCACTGTACGCCATACGGCAAGTCTTCCATGATATCTCGGGAGTGATGCAAGTCAGCCTGAACTGTCAGTCTCAGACGCGGCATAGATGAGAATGGGAGTAACGTACAATTACAATAGGAGCCAACTTCTCCAAGGCAGCTGAGACTTTCTCTTGTAAGATTCTCGGTATTTTGGAAGGCTTTCCATCGAGGTTGTTGCTCGCCTTCCGTTTACCCTTGAAGTCACTGTTAACAACTTCAGTAGATGAATGCGGCTGTTCTTTCAGCTCTACATCGTCTACGCACCATTACTCAAGTATCATATGGTTACATTAGATATAAACTCACCAAACATGCACAGGAAAGCATCAATGTCCTCAATATCATCGAAGTAATTTGAGTCCTGGAGAGATCATGGTAAGACAGTCAGCATCGATCGCGACCACACACACAATGGTTAGAAAGAAACGTACAGAGGTTGTTGAACACGGAGATCCGGGTCCATTAATGTTCTTGATGTCCATGCTGCTGATGACACGGACGGTTGGGAACAATCCAATTTGATGGAGAGAGCTGAGAGTATCGTGGCCCCCTGAGTTCAAAACGCGACGCGCTGATACCATCTCAGTTCATCACAGAACGCGAACCACTGATCCATCATCGTCCTTAAGATCAGCTAGAGGACGCGTTCCATGTGGGTCACATGTATGGAACCCGGGCCTGGATGTCGAGTCAGCTTCACGTACTTCCTTATGTCGCAATCAGGTGAACCAAAATGTAGTTTATTTCATTGCTTAAGGTCTCGACAGCTATTTTCAACCGTGTTGGATAGCGCCAGATCCTAACTATCGCGGTGGACCTCCTTGCACCAGCTTCTTCCTCATACATTGCTCACCCAGATGATAGACGCGTGCGAATGGCACAGTGATGGCTGACAAGCGAAGGACTTCTTGAGCATGATCGGCCGAAGCGCGGAAGTTCTCAAATATCGCATGATTGTTGAGATCATCAGACAGCATGCCGTTCCCACTGCGTTCCCTCTGAGAGTTCCTTGCCTATGGCATTATCGTTATTTGTCTTGTAAGGTTGAGAAGCGAGACCATCCACTCACGCGGTGCCGCATCCACAGTCATGTCTTCGTCATTTACCGCGCGAATTGAATCAATGCCCAGTTCGTATGGCCCCTCCACGCCATTTTTTGCACCGAGTATCGAAATGCCAATCGTGCGAATGCGTTCTCGATACATTTCCAATTGTACTGGAGATACCTCTCCGGCGTTTGTCAGCACGAAGTCTTCGAACGGAATCTGTGAGAAACGCCGTCGTCAGCTCAGCTATACTGAGACAGGCCAAAGCGTCAGCAGAGTAGAAGAGGCTAACACCGGTTGTGCAGTATCACTTGACAAAATAGCCTTCGAGTTTGACGATGCTTACAAAGATGTCTTCCCAGCCTCCGTCATCCCGACGAAAGAACAAACGATGTTGCCAGAGATCGGTTTCGATAGGCCCGTCTGTTTGGATATTCACATAATATGAATTCCGGGTGCGGGGGTGGCCACCTGCTCGGAGGCGAAGCGCGAGCAGCCGATGCATCGAAACATCGTCGGTGATTTCCCCAAACAACGTCGTACGTGGCTATGTAGAAACCATCAGTTGTATTTTATATAACATCACGGAAAGGCAGCGTGCCTTACTCCGGAATGCAGCATAGCCTCCCCAAATCTGGTCTTCGTACCCCTTGCGTACGGCGAGCCTCATATCTCCCCAGAACTTTGCAGTAGGCCGGTGTATCTCTTTACCCGTCGGACTCATCGAAGCTGGTAGCACAGACGTTTCATCCAAGTCGAGGTGCACGGTGGAGGTGCCACCAATGTCTGCATCACATCCAGTAGCGTACTGCTGCATATCCTCTCGTGAATTGAACGTGAAGAGAGTTTTTGGCGTTCGAATCGGCTCGTCCGCTCCTTGCATAAGCAGGGCTGCGGCGCATGTTAGACGTGTTCGCTTTGATGTAGCTAGCTTACCGCGCGACGTGCTCTCTCGGAGCAACTTTCCGGTCCGACTGATTAATCCTGAGATACGAGACATCTCAAACACTGTTTTGTCATGTTCAAAGCAATCCGATTCCAAGCAGAGAAGTTGCGCACAATTCAGCTGCACGACGCGAAGGAAATGCAGATCAACGTCCAATTCAGACAGGAGGCTTGGCGATTCATGATGTCAGTTATCATGATGAAAATCGCATTTCCTTGACAAAAATTGACAAATATAACATATGACAGTATCGAGATAGCATTATACAATAACATGTAGATCCACATTTGTAATAATGCTACATTCTGTATATAATATTCAGCATACCACGCGATAGACACCGGAAAAAAATCCATTACAACGCTAAGCAATCAGTAAGGCAGTAGCATAACGGCTGCCCTTGGCCTAAGCAGCCATACTCCCAATATACGAGGACATCGCTACTTCTACTGCGAGGAACATGTAGACCAACACAAGTGAGCACTTAAAATGTTCAGTGAATTGGAGATTTCGATCCAATAGTACGGGAAACCAGGGCTGAAGGCTAGTAAGGCGGTAGACGCACTGACTCCATCCATACACATGCGAATGCCTCGCCGCCTGTGTGACGCCTTTGAACATGGCAGGAATGCGAACCAATGTCCGCTCGGCGTGAAGGAGTACAGCGTACGGCGACATTCATGTGTGGCCTGGTTCCGTGAGATGAGCGCAGCATTTAGTCGCAGCGAGCGTACAACCTGCTGGCAAGGTCCTTGTTTCAATATAGTAAGCGTTGATGACATTTCGCGCATGATGTGTTACATGCACTGGGAGCGCCTTTTCGGTTTGCTCCACGCACTTCCCAGATGCTCATATTCTCTCGCCTTATTCTGTCCATTCAAGCCCAGGGTTCCGCTTTTCTGGAGCTTCCTCTGCGACGCACTTCCACCGTTGCAAAAGAATCCAACGTTAATGCACCAAAAACAACAAGTTGACAGACGTATCCAATGTTAGAGCAATTGCTTGTATGTCCTCGGAGGCATCGAGTTGGCGCCACCATGTCGATTCAAGGACGAAGCTATATCTCACCTTGCAGGCGCTCTCAGCAGCGACACCGCACCACAATTGCTGTGAGGGCCCAATTTCAATTCAGCGTTAGCAAACCATATCCCTCAATAACAACGACGCCCACCAAATTACTGTACACGTTTCCGTAACGAGACTTCATCCCTGTACCAAGACACATTTGCGCCCACCGACCTCGACAGACTCCATGTTCTCCACAACAACACTGAGCACAGATTCCTGTCCAACGCTACTGTGCGCGCCATACGCCTTAGCAACATCCCACTCCGACCCCACCTCGTCCACTTCATCCGACTCGGGCCTTCCGCGGACCAGCTTATGCGCCTCCTTGCCACCTACATGCTCGAGCGGCACGAATGCCACACCCATGCCAGGGTCCGGAGTCTGAATAAGCTCCGAGGCAGGCGGCGACGGCGAGTGGTGGAAGGTCGGCGACAGGTGCATCGAGTCCGAGGAGCCTGAATCGGGCGGGCCGTCGCGCGACTGCCGCTCGAGGCTGGGGCTTGAGTAGCGGGACTCGCACGACTTGTACGACTCGGCCGTCAGGCTGACCGCCCCACCGCTTGCGCGCCCGGAGGATGCTGCCCTCGAAGAATCCTCAGATGCGCCAGACAAGACAGAATCGGCGCCAGGAGATCCTCCCTCAGCTTCAATGGGAGCAAAGGCACTTGTGGAGAGTATATGCGTGACATCCTCGAACTGACCCTCGACGCTGGGGGCATAGACCCGCCAGTCCGGTTGCAGGTTCGGCGTAGAAGAGGAGGGTTGTTGAGGAAGAGACGGAAGAATGATCTCAGTGGGCGTTGGCGGGCCCGGGATGACGCTGGTCTTCTCGTCCTTCTCGCCATACATGGATGGCACTTGCTGTGCCTGTTCTTCATCAGGATCGGCAAAGCGAACCTTCTTGCCGTTGCCCTTGACGCGGCGGCCCCGGCAGGGAAGCTTGCAGCGCATACAGACCATAGTGATGCCAAGCATAGCAAGCGTGCCAATGGTGAGGAACGCAGCCAAGATAGCAGACCGTCGCGACGTTTGGCTGGCAGCATTAGATGTGGTCCGAGTCTCCGCGGTGGGATTTGGATCATCCATGGAGGCAGAGCCAGTAACATATGAAGATGTGTGAGTCGAAGACACAGGGATAGAGGAGGCAGCGCTAGAAGTCTTCGACAGAGAGAGCACAGGTGGGAGACCGGTAGACGCAGACGTGACCGCATCTTGCAATACTGCCGCAGAGTCCGTCGATGTAGGAGGGACATAGAGGGTGGTACGAGTAGCAGCAGAAGTCGTCGGGGCATCCATCGGATCAGCCACAAGGAGCGATGTAGGCATAACACTGTTGGATGACTGTGCGGCAGTATTGGCAGATAAGGCAGCAGAATCTTGGGTGTCGCTGGTAGAAATGGGAGACGCGGAGACACCAAGGGCAGTGTCTGAGGATTGTGGTATCCGTAGAATAATCTCTGTTGTGGCAATCCAGGAGGGAGAACCGCCAGCCAGTTCGAAGACGAAAACATCAGCCGATGGCGCTGAGGACGTCGGTGGCGGTGAGGACAGTGAGGACGCTGGTGGCGCAGACGAAGTAGCCGTAGTCGTCTCGACATTGGGCGTAGTAGGGAGAACGCTAGGAAGCTCAATGATGGTCTGGGGTGCCCCAGAGAGAGTAGGTGCCGCAAGGATGCAGAGGGAGCAGACCGAGAGGAGGAGAACATGAAAGAGTGACTGGTGAACGAGAGACATCTTGACGAATGAGTGTGGGTGCCTTGTGGGCATGAGGGTGCGTGGGCGGAGAGACTGAGAGCAGCCTCCGGGTTCGAGCAAGTCTGTGATAGATTTGTACTGTCAAGATGGAGGCTGGCAGCTAGCTTCCTCCTGTGTCAGCCTTCCTGTCGTGCCCCATCTACACCACATGGACAGCAAGAATCGTCACAACTCCATGGAACAGGATATGACGCTGTGCAAAGCCTTCTTCACCGTGTCGTGGCAGCGCGAAAACGACAGTGTGTGCTTCCAAGGACGACCAACGAGCTCGAGAATTCGAAGCGATCTGGTGGAGTGCATTCGGTTCGGACGATCCGATCGTTGTTCACGAATCGAACCGAGCTACTAGCCAGCGCTCGAGTCAATGGACGTTTGTCAAACGCGCAACACGATTCGCCCGCCACTGGATTCTTCGTCCTCGTCCTCCAAGGTTGAGCAGTGCACAGACTGGCAGCTACTATGCGTCTGCCGGCCTCCTTCGGCCTCAGGCGTGCTAGGCGACTTGCGGCACGGTCGTTTGCCACTATCTCTGATGCGCCTCGCATTCCTCAGACGATCATCGAAAAGGTGGTCCAGAAGTATGCGGTCGATCTCCCGGAGGGCAAGGTGGTGAAGGCTGGTGACTATGTGATGATTCGTCCAGAGCATGTTATGACCCACGACAATACAGGCCCTGTCATATCTAAGTGAGTGTCTAAGAAGATTCTTCGGGACACTAGTTCCAAGTAGTCCCGTCAAGGAATACAATCTGCATCTGAGAGCAGACAGTGCTATGGGGCTTGTCTACGATTTCAAGATCGGAGACAACCCATAGCAAAGATGGCCCCCATATGCTTCCTCGTTGACTGGCAGAACCACTTATTACTGATATCCCAACAGGTTCAAATCTATCGGAGCCACGCGCGTGAAGAATCCTTCGCAGCTGGTATTCACCCTCGACCACGACGTCCAAAATAAGTCTGCAAAAAACCTGTCCAAGTATGCATCGATCGAGGCATTTGCACGGACGCATGGTATCGACTTCTTCCCTGCAGGTCGCGGAATCGGTCACCAGATCCTCGTCGAGGAAGGCTACGCATTCCCAAATACGATGACCGTCGCGAGCGACAGTCATAGCAACATGTACGGCGGCGTTGGGTGCGTCGGCACGCCAATTGTGCGCACGGATGCCGCTGCGCTCTGGGCAACCGGCAAGACCTGGTGGCAGGTCCCGCGCATGGTGAAGGTTGAGTTCAAGGGCAAGCTGGCTCCCGGGGTTACTGGAAAGGACGTCATCGTGGCACTGTGCGGCACTTTCAACAACGATGAGGTGCTAAACTCTGCGATCGAGTTCACAGGCGAAGGCATCTCTGCGCTCTCGCTTGACGATCGGCTCACTATCTCGAACATGACCACCGAGTGGGGTGCGCTTGCTGGTGTCTTCCCTGTTGATGATACCCTGCTGGAATGGTACGAGCGTGCGTTGAAGAGGCTCGAGTTGCGCACGTTCGCGTCGCCATCGCTCATGCCCTCAATCCCTCCTCCGCCGGAACATCCACGCATCAACCGACGGCGACTCGATCAGCTTCGTGCGGCGCCTATCCGCTCCGATCCCGACGCAACATATTCGTCCCACCTCGTCTTCGATCTTTCCACACTCGTCCCCTACGTTTCTGGCCCAAATAGCGTCAAAGTCGCCAACCCGCTCCCTGCGCTTGAATCGAAGCACATTTCTATCCAGAAGGCATACCTGCTCAGCTGCACTAACGCGCGTCTCTCAGACATCTCAACCGCCGCAGCAGTGATAAAGGGACATAAGGTCGCCCCGGGCGTGCAGTTCTATGTCGCAGCTGCGAGTTCGGAAGTCCAGCGGGATGCAGAAGAGCAGGGCGACTGGCAGACCCTGATTTCCGCTGGTGCGAAGCCTCTCCCCTCCGGCTGTGGCCCATGCATTGGACTGGGAACGGGTCTCCTCGAGGACGGTGAGATCGGGATTAGTGCAACAAACAGGAATTACAAGGGACGCATGGGCAGTCCGAAGGCACAGGCGTACCTTGCGAGCCCAGCGGTTGTTGCTGCCAGCGCGATCAAGGGTTACATCTGCGGACCGGATTCTCTCGATCCTGCGACTCTGCCGCCGTCGGGCGCACCAGCCGTTTCAATAATCACTCCCACCGCGAAGCCATCTAAGCATAGTCCCGCGGCTGCGCTGAAGGAGCCTGTTCTTCCCGGCTTCCCGTCGACGTTCGCTGGACCGCTTCTTTTTGCTCCGCAGGACAACCTCAATACCGATGCACTGTACCCCGGCAAGTACACTTATCAAGATGATATCACTCTCGAGCGCCAGGCCGAAGTGGTCATGGAAAACTACGATCCTTCCTTTGCGGGATTGGTCGCGTCCATCCGCAAACAGCAGTCTGCGGATGCCTCTCACCCGGACATCAAGCGAGGCGTCATCCTCGTATCTGGGTACAACTTTGGCACCGGCTCCTCCCGCGAGCAGGCTGCGACCGCGCTCAAGTCAGCAGGTGTGCCGCTCGTGATTGCAGGCTCGTTCGGCGACATCTTCAAGCGTAATTCCATCAATAACGGGCTTGTGTGTATTGAATGTCCCGAGCTTGTCGCGGATCTCACGCAAGAATACGCAAAAGATGGAAAACGCGGTGCGGGTGGAAAGAGTGGCGAGCTGACTGTCAATGAGGGGTTGATGGTCGACGTGAAAGTGGCTGACGGACGCGTCGAGGTCAGCTGGCCGAATGGGCAGAAGAAGACGTATGCGGTAGGCGTGGTCGGCGCCAGCGTGCAGGAGCTTTGGATATGCGGGGGATTGGAGGGATATGTTCTCAAGTCAATCCAGGCAGACAGTTGAGGCCTTACCCCACAGCAGAATATAAAAGTATGAAATATACGTATCACCATGTAATGCTCCGATCTCAAGGAAGGGATCGATCTTCAACATCTTAATCGAGCATTCCGGACCATGAGCGCGATGTCCGCTGCGCGTTGGAAATAAGGAGATGCAGAAAAATACATGATCGCGCATACGGCATGAACATAGGGTGCGGGACGGGGTAGTACGGCACAAGGAGGGTGAATGAGTCTATGCCTCGGTCAACTCGCGCAGACGGCGAATAGTGCTGCAGGCATGCGTCAACCGACCGATGCAGCTGTAGCAGAGGAAGAAAGGCGCACCTGCGGACTGTCGCAGCCGTTGTTGTCGCCACCGTCCATGCTCCCCCAGCAATCACCTTCTTGCAAGAGTTGCATTTCCAGATGCCGACTGCTTGGCGCTTGACAGAGTCCTGAACATGGCATGCAGACGAGTGAGCAGGAGACACTTGCAAAAAGTGGTTGTCGGACGCACCTTTCCGCAGAACGTGCAAGTGTATCGTGCGTGCTGGGTAATTTCCATCTGTGCGGGGGAAGAAATTAGCACGTACTTAAGCTCCTCGAAAGCATCCCAATGCGCACCTTTTTCACTTGCTTTCGCAGGGAGGCACCATAACGCTAACCAGGCCATCGTCCAAAAGTAAGTCCACCATGTCTCGCCAGCCACGCCGCGATGCTTCACTCACAACACCGTACTTTCCAGTCACGCCGACCTTGCGGGTTCGCTTTGTCTACATCAATGTTCCATGAGCATTACGTCTCCGCACAGCGCAAGCATGTTCTCTCGACTCACCATCTTGAAGTGTTTTGCTGAGGGTGCCGGACGTGCTTAGATTCGCCGTCGAATAGAACGCGCGCAATAGTGTGGGAGGTGCTGTACAGCTGCTTCAGCCACATTTTGCTGACATAACTACTTCCACGAAAGGTAATTAAGATACTTCGCTTTCGCTTAAGCATCGCCACATCGCTGTACTGTCAAAGAATGCAATTTGGATCGGCTATGCTAACGATACAGGTGGTATATGTAGATGCTACAAGAGACTGCGATAAATGCCAGCAATCATTTCCGTTTGCCTTTATTTTTGTGGGTGCCGCCCTTCGAGATGGTCTCAGTTATAGACGAGGGAGGCAACTCAATAGATCCTCCCGCTGCTTCAGCGACGACGCCATCCCCGCTCTCAATCTTGTCTCTCGCCTCCAAGAAGAACATCACATCGCGCATCTCGTCTTCCAGCTCGCGGACCTTGACCAGTGCTGCTGCCTTCTCCCGTTCTGCCTGTTCTGTCTGCTGCCTCGCCCTTTGCAGGTTCTCCATAAGGCCCTTGCTGACTGCGTGCTCTTCCTGCAGCTCCTTTTTCAATCTTTGTGTCAGCTCTGCAGCCTTTTCTGCACGCTTCTGCGCCTTCAGGATCTCCGCTTGCATTTGCGATGCACGCACATCCTCCTCGGCCCTGCGCAGTGCCTCCTTCTCACACGCGTCTTCCCTGCTCCTTTCGACTTGCTGACTGAGCTGTTCGACGAGTCCACGAAGTTGGTCCACCTGTGTTCGCAGTCCTGCCGTCTGTTCCTCATAGAATGCGCGTTGGGAGTCCAGCTGCGATGTCAAGAGATACGAGTATTCAATCCCGATCGCCTCGATCTTTTCCGCACTCAAGGCGTCCGCCGCACTCGGACCCACGCCGTTACTACCATCACCCCGGCTCCCGATTGTCGACGCGGCGGAGGGGAGCTCGACCAGTTTACCATCTGCCTTGTTCTGTATGAGCCTGTGGACGTAGCCGTCGCCTGCATAATCCCAGACACGCTGCGTCTCAAGCTCGAGAGCGTATAGATGGGTAGTGTTCATGTAATGAGCATGTGCATGTGCCCGACCATACCGTCCACAGCCAACGTTGCCGCAGACGAGGCAGATCCACAAGTTCGAGGTACTGCCACAATCGACACAATGCGATGGAGTTGACGAAAACGAGAAAGGTATAGGGTGACTTGATCGCCTGTTTATGGAAGGCGGATGCGACGTCAAGAGTGTCTGTGAGTATCGGCATACAGGGCATCTAATATATCCATAATCTGTAAGTTACTTCCTGTGATCGGGATAAAGGACTGCGTACCGACTATCGCCCCATTTGCTTAGGCAAGTGCAATGGAACGTATGCGAACACGGTACAGTGACCAGCCCCGTGACGGCAGAATCCATCCGTTCGAGACAAACCGGACATGTAGGCAGCTCATAAACGTCCCCACCTTCCTGCGTGGTGCCGATCCGAGCAAAAGTCTGGCTGGCCGGATCATCGGTGTCGATGGCTATTGACAAGATGCGCACGACATGACAGATCTCACTCTGGGCACATGGTCAGTGCATGTCAATGCCCACAATGGTAGCACTCACCTCCATGGAATTAAATGCTCTTCCATTGTAAGCTTCTGCAAACTCGGCGGCCTCGGATGCTTCTCTGAACTTGAGTACCACTATTGAACGATTTGGCGCAGAGTCTCTGAGCGATATCCCGTAAATATTATTTCGTAAGAGGTCAATGGGATACGATTAACGAACCGAATCATTCTCAAGTGTGAGATCCCCTCAGCAGCTGGGGCAACAAAGGCCAGGAAGTCGGAAGGCGTCATCCAGGATGGCACGGCGAGCACACCCAAGACAAGGTGTTTCGAACAAGCGTCCTGGTCTGCGTTATGCTCAGCATTAGATGATGGCGTGGGGGAGTGCTCCTCAGAGTTTGGCGGTGCCGCCGAAGATGGACCCTGCAGCGATTCTATCGGTTTCGATACGTCGCGGTAGATGTGGACAATACCCTCTGGGAGGTTTGTAAAGCCCGACTTGTCGCCTGCTTGCGTATGCGGGACAAACGAAGCGGTGACCGGGTCGCCTGCGATCCATGCAGATTAGCAAACGAGCGTCTGAGACTATCGAAAGTACGGAAGCATACCGCGCCCTCTTTCCTTCTCTTTACCAACACCAGTCTTCTTCATTGCACTCCCGTTCATATCGCCCGAAGTACAATCTACCCAGTCTATCTTGATGGGCCCAAAGCGATAGTCTCTTGGCTCAGATGGGCTCGAGATGTCCTCCGGTTTGTAATCGTTTGTAAGCGTGTACCGACGCGCCGTCGTCTGCGAACGATGCGACGGGAGAGTCTGAAACAGAGAATGCGGGATGTATGTCGCAGGTGTGGCTACCGAAGGTGGTGTGTACGATGTTGAGTTCGTCGGTGCGGGTGGCGAGGGCGGGCGGAGAGAGATGCGGATGTGATAGTTTCGCATAAAGTCGCAGTGTATGGCGTGCACTGTGCGTAGATAAGTGCGCAGTCGGTTAACTGAGCATTGACTCCGTATCCGAGGTTAGCACGCGGGATGATGGTGGACGTTTGGGTGAAAGTTGTGTAGGGGTCGATTACGTTGTGCCACCCAGGACCAGACCAGGGCTATCGCGGTGCTCATCGTACCATTTTGCTCTCTTCCATCTCGAGGACAGCGTCCGTTTGGTTTGTGAGGCAGTGAGTGCAGAATGTGGCGGTCTGCTCCTTGCCTGCGGGCGAGTACTTCCAAGACGGGGGCGCGGTGTGCCATGAGGCGAGGGACGGGATTGTGCAAGTCGTTTTCGAGGGTGGCGGTACGCCTGAGACCTCTCACATGTTTGCTCTCTCCTCACCGAACCCCAGGTTGAAAAGAACGGTCTTGTTCAGGTTCACCGCACCTTTGTAACCACGCCCTCTCGATGGTCCTCTACTGCCGCTGTCCTGAAACAAGCTGCAGATACATCTTCTTCCACCAATGCTCCAGTCTCCGCGGACTTGCCTGTGAGCAGGATTGACGACCGCCAGGTCCTGGTCGGTTGGGATGTTGCGACATGGTCTCGATAGTATGTGCCCTTCTCAGACCGCGCTGCTTTGTTCTGACCTTTCGTCCAGCCACCACATCTGGCTCCGAGATCACTGCCGATGTTCCCAGTGCTTTCATCCTATCACGAAACAACGACTCATGAATACGTTTGAGGCAGGTTTCGTGCAATCTAACAGTCTGAGGTACTTATGGTCATACAGATACCTCCCGATGTGAAACCTTTGCATGTTGAGTCAAAACCGGATGGTTTGGAGGTCCAATGTGAGCAGCGATCTAGCAATGTGCTGCACGCTAAAGTATAGAATTACTACACGTACAGGGCCATCCTCAAAACCTCATACCTCATTCTTCCCCTGGTCATGGCTGCGACAGAATTCATACGATCCTCAATTGATCCGTGCCTCAACAACGGAGTGCGTGTGTTTTATCCAATCCGTCTTCCTATCCTGCTGAGCTGCTGCAGAAAGATACTTTGGGGTTCAAAGATCCTGCAGGATCCACCCACCGTGGCATACGAAGAAGTTATGGCAGAAGATGAGAAAGGATTGTTCAAATGGCTTTCCAACATCGTTCGTGTCTGGACCCTCTTATTGGCGTGATGCTCATTTGATCGTTCTATCTGATCAAGGACAAATTTGGCTTCTGTTTCGTAACAGGTGTTCCACCGACTCCAGAAGCAACTGAAGAACTCTCCTGCCGCATTGGTTTTATTCGCGAGACACAATGTAGGGCCAGTCTCACTGATCAGTGCGACAGCTCACTCAAACATATTTGCAGATGGCAAGTTCTGGAGCTTCACCTCTGACCTGACGAAAGGCGACACCGCATACACTACTCTGGCGCTCGGTGCGCACACCGACAACACCTATTTCGTAAGCAGCTGGAGATTTATTGGCGCGCATAACCCGCTCACAGGATGCTAAGACTGATCCTTGCGGTTTGCAACTGTTCCATTTGCTATCGCATACCGACGGATCAGGCGGCGCAACGCTGCTCGTTGATGGTTTCTACGTTGCTTCTATCCTCAAGGAGCTTCATCCCACCGCATACTCCCTACTATCTCGCATTCGCGTTCCGGCGCATGCAGCTGGAGAGCTGGGCTCGTTGTACACACCCAGCCCTAGCGCTGGCTATCCAGTGCTTCGGCATGTCGATGGCGAATTGATCGAGGTTCGGTGGAACAACGACGATCGAAGCGTCATGAATCACTTAGAGCCCAGCGAGGTAGAGGAGTGGTGAGCGGCTTCTTGCCGCAATTCGCAGTGCGAAGGAACTAACCATGTCCTCGGATAGGTATGATTCAATCAGAAAGTGGTACAAACTCCTCACCAGCGCAGATTCTGAGTACTGGGTCCAGCTGTCGCCTGGTACGGCAGTAGGTAAGGATGACCTGTTCTACATTTCTCATGTCATCTTTTCTGATCTCAGTTGTGCTCGCAGTGGTCGACAATCACCGCGTGCTGCATGGCCGCTCCGTGTTTGATGGCAAGCGACGAATGTGCGGTGCCTACATCGGCATCGACGAGTATCGGTCGAAGCTTGCTGTCCTCTCGGAGAAGTTCACTCCAGATACGATCACTCGCGAGACAATGTCGTATGCTGGGGTGAATGGGCGTAGTGTGTGGCATCCGGCCTTGTGAACTATCCCCAGTTGTTTGACTCTGCTGCTCTGATGACGCTTCAGAGGATGGGCGGCAGGAGTGTTGTATAACTGCTCATGCATTGACACTCGTGTGTATGAATGCGCATCGCTTCTACTGGCCTACATATCTGGCGAATTGACGAGGAGATGCTGGACCCACCAGGTCATGAATATGTCTTGTTCTCCTCGAAAATTACACATTCTCGGCATTCAGGAAGCAGTAATGACCGCCTAGCGCCATAAAATGTCTATGACACGCTTAAACATCCTTTTTCTACCATCCTATGACACTTGAATGTTAAAGACGATTCTTTGGATTAATATCTCTTAGCTGGTAGGGAGCATGGCTAATCGACGGAGGAGGACAAGGTCTAGGGTCCGCCCCCTCGGTTCTATTCACGGAATCGAGAGCTCGTCTACACCGTGTGCAGCATTACTTGCAGAGGATCAACATTCAACCACAGATCCTCCCGCTCATTATGTGGTGTGTTCAAAGATTGTCTCAACCGTATGAATCTCTTCTGCGGTCAGATTTTTCTGCTGGGTGCTATGACGCATCTGTGTTCTCCTTCCTCCGTACGCAATTTTTTGACCATGTGGAGCATGGAACTAAGTGACGGTGCGAACTGCCTTTTGAAATCGTCTTTGCTTTCTGAACAGCGTTTACGGCCTCGCGGAGATGAGCGACCAGCGTCTTCGTGATCCATATTATAGTCATCTTTCCACTCCAGGGTCATTGTGTAAAATTCGTCAGGTTACGACTCACAGACTGGAGATCATGTCAACTGACAACATCATTGTTCAAGCCTTCAAATTCAGCTTCTCAACATTGCAGCTTCGCTTTACCGTAAGTGCGATGGAATCCGATAGGTAAGATATTTATATACCACGGCACTAACATAAAAAAAAGGAGCTATCGGATAGCACCAGATGAGCTGAATAGTGGCGAGTAGCGAAGGAGACATGGAATAGCGGGGACCTCACCAGGCTATCGAAGCACGTTTGAGGAGATGAGGCCGACAATATCAGCGCGTTGCACATTTCAAGGCATGTATACGCGCGATTACGAACATGTTGTTCTTTCCTAGTCTACGGGGTGCCTCAGGCGGCGCATGGAGGGAAGGTCAGCCACTAGGGGAGGCTGGCACTTGGGCGTGAGAGTCGGACGCTTTCAGCGCGAAGTGGCCTTCAAGTTTCTTTCTCGCTTCCATCTTCCAAGCTCATCGTAGTAGCTAGTCAGTGTAGGCAAGGAAATGTGTAATGGCTGCGTATTCGAGCGTCGTCAGAGTCAGTGACAACTTTGTGTGTAAATGACGGCCGGTAGCGAGACGATGAAGTCATATAGTTCCGCTGATGTTGATGATACTGCCTTTTTCTATCCAAATCTAAGCCCGGTGTGGCCCCGCTGCCTTTGAAAAGGACATTCCCTCAAGTTCAGGTTGGTCTGCCGGATAGAGGTGAGTCTCCCATGGATCAAACATGAATCTGCTTATCTTGTTTCGAACTCACTGGCCATGGCGTTTCCACCGACGCTGATCTTTCTTTCACGATCAGGCACGATGGTGGCATCGCTCCGAGCTTTTCGGTTATCCAGCGCGGCTAACCCCATTGCAGGCTTTAGTACATTTGCCTCCCCTTCAAGAATATGTATATGTCCCTGAGGGAGTGTATGTACATCATATGACTGAATTTCAGTGTTTTTCTGTCACCGTGTGAGGGACCGCAAGCCTGTCAGTGTGAGGCTGCGCGAGCGCGTAAACCAGCGCATGATCAGCCGCCAGAACGAGCGCCGCGTTACAGACTGGTCTCTTTTCGATATCATCCGTCTGCTGTGCGCAGAAGTAAACTAGATGAATGAGGATGCTCGCGGGAAGGGTTGGGCCCCTGTCCTACTGACCAGACTATAGAGGTTTTCCGATCTCCGTCCGGCTGTCTCCGGCCGGGGGCAGCAGGTACGAGCCTCGGCGCCACAGAAACATAGCAATACGAACTCGCTTATTATATCAATATATGTGGTCGCCTGTCCGCGCACGCTAGGCTCAATATCGATCCTTGCGATGCAGTGAGCGACACCGATATACCACATACTAGTACTGATTATCTGCATCCGGAAGCAGCCGGTATCGCAGGCAGCGCACAGTTATCGCCGTTCGCTCGGAAGAGGTTAGTAGATTGCCGGGGCTCATTGTACCTGTCGTACCAGCTGTGCCGTTGTTTGATTTCACCCTTCTGCCCTACGTCGCATTCGTGCCGCTCCTTAAAGTTCAATGCAGAGGTAAGATCCACGTTGTCATCGAACAGGTGTACACTGCGCTTCCATGGATTGAATCAGGCGTGTTACGCAGGTGAGCAATCAATTGTGACTGGAACAGGCTCGAAGGTTAGCCTGGGGATCATATTACGACTGTTTTTTGGCAAGCCCCTTATTAACACAACGATATCTCTACACTCTGATTTGCACTATCATGATAAGTCCATCCTATATCTGATTGATGCGTAGGTCAAGATCTAGTCAGATATGATATCTGGATGGTTGGATTCAAGCCCTGGCCGCTGCCCTTGGTCATCAAGCTGATCCGACTCGCCCTCCTATGCAAAGCAGACTTACCGCGCGCTGAACAAAACGTTGCTGTCGATACATATGTACAATGTGCATGCTGTTCTCACAGCTTAATATTCGCCTTGGATGAACGCCAGATCACTATCACCAATTTCTTCCTGTGCAAGAGAGATTGGGGGCGAATATACGCGTGAGTGGCGCTTCACGGTATTCCTTTTATCTTCTTATGACGGCGCTATTCCTAGAATGAAACGCTGCGCCATGCTCCTCGTTTAGGTCCTAGTAGTACAACTGGTTGAGTCGTGGTATGAGAATGTTCTGGAAATGTGGGCCACTTCCATTTCACTTTCGAACCACTGCCCCTTGCGCATTCCTACGCTTCCGAGGGTACTAAACGGGCAACTTGTACGAATCACATTGGACGCCACAGTGGTCGCTGCCACAGCCGCGGCAGCCTCGCTTCGCATGTGAGCCACGTTTATCTGTCTTCGCGATATCGCCATTGGTACGGTCCTCTCCCTGAAAAGTGACCGCCAAGCTATGTGTAAAAATTATCGCACCGTCAAATATGTGGATATCGTTACGGTTGAAGCGTGCCACACACTCGGTCCCGCTTACCTTCCATTCCAAATTCATCGTCCGTGCCTTCAGCTGAACAGCCATAACTCATCAGCCATTCCACCTTTGGGTTTCATGGCCACTGGCAACATGCATCGCTTTGTCTCGGCATGAAACTGTACGGCCAGGGAATGAAATGCCACCCCGGAACTTACAACAATAACACACAGTGACACACGTGTTGTTCGCCAGAATTGGGGTGGCCAAACTGGCACAACCCTCGGCGGCATATATATAGGTGCCTTTCTATCCATGACAGTGCCCCCAGCTTTCCCCCCACATCTCAATGGTGGCGCATTTCGATATGCTCAGCAGCGCTGCCTCCCAGAACGGACCTCCCTCTGACGTGACTGTGAGCGACTTCCAGCCGTATGTCGACCACGAAGGACCGCCCCCTGCCTGCGACCGAACCGCCCCATCCTACGATGCTGGCTCGCGTGCCGCAATAAAACCGATGACCGCATTGCAAAATGGACGTTACGGTGACGGCGAGAAGTATGTGGCCTCCGTCGATTCTGAAACTTCACCCTCATTCCCATACAGAGTCAAAATGAGCTCCATCCAAGTTGTTATCGGTGCACACTCTTCCATCGTGCAGTCGTCGGGGTAAGATGAAGCCCCACTGAACTATCGGCTCCCTTGACGCTCTTCTGCAGATCCATGGTCCTCCCCTCCGGATGGACGCGACACGTGCATCCAGAGGGCGCACCCTTCTACGTCAACTCGACGGGGCCCGTCTGCGTAGTAACGGATGCGCCTCTATATCGCCATGAAATCAGTGCCAAGATCCTTGCATCCATTGACGACATCAATCTTCTTGCCACGGAGAACGGCGTTGCTTTGCCACAGAATTGCGAACTTTACATTCACGTGGACGACAAAGACGATGGTTGCAGCTACTATTTTGTCGACCATAGTTGCAGGACGGGATTTTGGCTGAGCACTGTTGACTCTGAGAGCTTGGATATGCTTGAGGTTTCTTCGAAGGAGCACCTCAGTACGTATTCTGCATCGCACGTGGAATTTTCTGGATAATGAGAGAAAGCAGAGCACGTCCTGGAGGAACACTACTGGACTCATGTGGATTACTTTCCTCGCCGTCCTATTGCCGCTGCTGTCAAAGAGGAGTTAGAAGGAATTTTGCGACACGGTGCCATAGGTGCGTTTTTCCATTTCACATATGGATTGAGTCAGTTGATATCGTTGTTTTACAGACCAAATGTCCTCAGAGAGTTCTACTTTTCCGTACGGCGCGGAACAATGTATATCGTTATTACAGTTGATCGAAGGGAGCGGTGTGTCCTCATGAACGATTCTTTTGAGCTTGTAAAGCTGACATCTGCTCTGAAAAGATACGAAGAGCACATACACGACATGTATTATTGGTATTTCGCATGATTATGTCTCTTTCCGTTCTCATGCTGATTTCCTTGGCCAGCACGCGTTTGGGTGACGATAGGTATGTGTTCTTCCTCACTTCGTACAATCTCGCTGTACTCACCTCTACGCAGCTCGTTCCAGATATCAGAACTTTTATGGCCAAGACTATGCACGTCTTGGATGCTTGCAGAGGCGACTTGACCCTCCGGGTATCATCAGCACTCATGAGTGGCTTGTCAAGCTGTGCTCTTCCCTTCTCTTCGGGATACCGCGTACGATTGTGGTGCACCTGGAATTTCAATACGTGGACAATTTGGCGCGCCGCTCCCACTGGCAGAAGTTCATAGAATCTATTAAGCCTGAATGGATTCAAGTATCTGCTCTGGTGAGTGTTCCGACGTTTGTAAATGTATTTACAGCAGTGCTGAAGTTGCGACACCCGGGTTAGGCCGTAGCTGTGCTGATGTGAGTGTCTCGCAGCGAGAGCTATTGATTATTTCTGATGATATCGCACAGAACATCTGGAATATTCTTGAACTCGTCCGGAGACGCGCCTGCGAAATATGCACTTCTCATGTCGAGCGTAGCCTCCCTCAGCGGCGTGATGATCGGCTGCACGCTCCTACGCAGGTATGCGTATGCGCAGCACTGGACTGCGGAGGATGCGGTATGCAGTACATTTGGCTGCATTTGTATCTCACACTAACCTTGTCGTAGGCAGTACACCTGGATGCGTTCAAAAGCCGACGGTTCGGCTACCTTCCACTAGCGGTGGTCTTTAGCCTGCCACAGTCACTGATGATGTGGTCGCTGTACCTTCTAGGAGCGCATATTGCTATACGTGCTGTTGGCGTGTCAGAGACCCTCATTGAAGTTCTGGCTGTCATACCAGCCTACTTATGGCTACTTTTTGTTGCTGTGACGCTGGCGGGAGCAAAGTCACTGAGGGCTTACGTTTGGGAATGATTAACGACCAGCGTCCTTAACTCGTAATCGAACGTATTGGTCCTCAAATGTTCAGGAGCGGTGTAGAGTTAGCTGTTGCGCATATTATAATCATTCAAAAGTCTATTCTTGAAGCATGCGGCCGACAGCTAACCAGGGCTTTGCACTTGAAGTGACATCTACGGCTGTATCAGAGAAGAATAATCAAGGGCGGTATGTCATACGATCGTGGGAAAGGTTTAGAAAACGAATAAATAAGCTGTGAGGTGATCTTGTCTGCCACGTGGTAATCATGAAGCTTTGAAGCATGATGCACATGCATTGCATGGGGCAGTAAGGAGGAAATCGCTGTTTCTCAGCCGATTACCGAGAATATATTCAACCAAGTCAAGTGTTTGTCATACCTTGGTTGAATACGACTCACTAACTCGGAATTGGCAAAGCCGCCGTCGTCAAAGCCAGCTTGAACGAAAGCTCGCTATTGATGGCATCTTTCGCAATGACGACGCTTCATACATGGTGTGAGTGCCGTTCATACCGTACCTGAGTATGCGGACTGAACAACAGCGTGTTCCTCGCGTTCTCATGTGACCTCGTATGCATCTCACGCTCACCGTTCCGACGAATAGCTGGATAACATATCGACATTATCTAGAAGGTAGATCGTCAGGAACGCGCCTTCCTGCAGAATTTCATCGACGTATCTTTCTTCATGAGCATACCTGGTACGCAAGCCTTCTTCTCGATGCACTTTGGATAAGAAGATGCATGCAGCGAGAGCGGCCGTTCTCTCATTGCATGCATCGCCGCATCCTCCGAGCATCCTATCCAGGATACGATCCTTACAATACTACACCATGCATCTTCATTTGAGTGATCTACGGAGAAGTTCAATGCATGAATTGATGCACAGAACGAACGCACCCGAGAAGAGAGAATTATCATACTGATGCTGATTATTCGATCATCCTGCGCTCGTACTTATCTAGGTGAGGGCATGAAAGCTATGGGTTACGCACATGCGGCGTCTCATTGTGCCACCGGAAGCATAGCATCTGAGTGATGCTGTCAACGCCATTACGATCGTCGTGGCATCAGGACCTAAGCTGCAATGCCTGTAGACGTCCGAAACGGTCTGCATCAGCCGTGCTAGTGACAGGGCAGGAACGCAGCAAATCATACCGATCGCGCAGGCGAGAGATTACTACAGATGCGCACCTTCCTCACGCGATGGCACCGTCGGCCAAGTAGATGCATAGCGGTGGGTATGTCGCTTCCTATCCCATCACGGCCGCTTGTGCTTAAGATCGATCTATCGATGCTGCTCATATCAGCTACGAGCCTCATGTGAACAATCAGGATCTTCGTATCTTTTTTTCGTGAGTGGGCCCCTACGGGGCCCTTTCCTCCTGGCTCCATTGGACTCCTCCAATGAGAAGATGTATGCAGCGAGAGCGGCCGTTCTCTCGCTGTATACACCGCCTCATCTTCGAAGCGTCTTCCTGCATCCCAACCGTGCTACGAGTCAAGACCTAGCTAAGGCGAGAAATGCAAGTCATATATATATGCCAATCTGGAAGGATAGGATTGCAGTGGTGCACAATCCCCGATTATTGAGCCGCGTAAGTGCGGCATTCTTTGAGTTTGCGGCAGGGCATCATATGTCATCCTGTCTCTGCGCAGATAGTCCACGACACGAAGCGTAATCGAGGTCGACCGCTTCTGACCGCCGTGGTCAGTGCTATCCTGGTCCTATCCACCTGAAAAGAGATCAGGTCAGCACAAAGGCTCGGCGGGAAGAAGTGCGCAAGCCGAAATGGCACCGAACAGTCTCGCGTGGAGTGCAAGCATAAGCATGACGTCGAGCATGATGCGTATATTTAACTGTACGCGAAAACGTATGAGAACGAGTATTGTAGGAATGATGAGAGACGACGCATCTTTTTTCGTGAGTGTGCCCTGCGCGTCCCCTTCCCCGCCAGGTCCGTCGACGAGAAGACGTATACAGCGAGAGCGGCCGTTCTCTCGCTGTACACGCCACCCCGCCTCTGAACCAATTCCACCACCCACCATCCCCGCTCGAGAACGACTGTGGTGCGGTACAGAGAAGATGAGGATGCTCAGCGGAAAGGGATAGTGGAAGCTGAGGACGTACGCGCGTGCTAAAAGCGGATATCAACGGACTTCACTGGCGTTGTCGAAAGCTTTCATCGCACCGATCTACATGTGATGAGCCAGTGCTCAGTGTGTAGAGAGAGCGGATAGCTACTACGCGTCTTGCCAAATTGCCTGTGTAATCTTGCCTGCTAGACAACGCCTTGAGCCTTGTGGCGTGACCAACAGCGTGAACGGATCCTAACAGAAAGCTGAAGGAATCATTCAGCAAACTGTACGAATATTTAGAGAAAGCATAGGAGCATCAAGGAACTTAACCTCTCATCGGGGAAGCCGAGCTCACTGGGGTGATCAGGCCCTCCTTCGACCTCGTCGATGGCCAGACTACAAAGCAAATATCTTGACAGCACGAGGAGTGTTCGAAGGCCATTGTGTGCTTCGTCTGTGGACTCTTGCTCGATGCCTTGGCTGTTGCTATGCATGCTGTTTGATGCTTCGAGTCTCGACCGTTCGTCAAAGTCATGATGCCCCTGGAAACTCGAGAAATAGAGTTTCATCAGCGATGCGATTCAAGGTTGGAGTGCAGATGCAGAGATGGCCCGCGAAAACGGGCGATGCATTGAGTTCATCGGGTCATGACTCCTCCCCCAATGCATAACCAGTGCCGTGGGCCTTACCTGGCTCCGATCCATGGTCTTGCATCTTGCCACCGCGCTGCGCACCGTTCTCAATTGTTTGGAGAGGAAACGTAGCAAGCCTATATTTCTCGAGGGAGGAATGGGGTGTCAGCCAGCAACAACGAGGAGGAAGAGAGGGTGCGGGATGATAGAAGAAAAGAAATAGTAGTCCGATGAAGTGAGAAGAATAAAGAGACGATAGTCCGTGTGTAGGAGGGGATAGGAGATAGGTAGGTGGGAAAGGGAGGCGGGATGGGAGAGGTTATAGGTCAAGGATCATCCCCGAGGAATCACTCAGGCACACACCAAGCTCTAGAAACTCGATGCATACCCTCGTAGCCCGAGTCACCTGTACATTGGGAGGAGAGAGAGTTCACAAGAACGCACGACGCGCAATGTCCTCGCGCTGCTGCGCGACCTCAAGCTCCAGGAGCGTGTAGTCGAACGGCTTGAACCCCGGGATCGGCACCCAGTCGCAGGGGACACGACGAGCAGAGTGTTCGACCACGCGGATCGTGCGAGTCCCGCGCGCATCCTTCGCGTTCTTCGCCATCTTGAGGGTGAAGGACGCGCCGCTGGACGATAGCCTTGACAGGAGGGGCCTGCGCGTGGGCTTGGGAGGCGGAGAGCGAAGGAGTTTGCGCTCGTCCATCGGAGGGCGGGTCATCTCGGCAAATCGGACGCGGAGGGTAGAGGAAGTGGCTGAGGCAGAGTACGCCATCGCTATAGAGAGTAGAGGTAGTAAATGTGGGGGGTAGAATGTATGGGATGGTGGTGGGTTCGGAAAGAGCTGTGCTGCTGCTCTCGGAACGGGAAGCGCGGTTTTATATACTGCTGTTGCATCCCAGACTGACGGTCGGTGGGTGGAATGTATGATCTCGAATCTCGATCGGGATATGAAATTGAGATTCGGAATATGAGATCAACAAGATTCGATTGTAGATCTCGCGTGGGCTTGAAATTTGACAAATCGCTCTGCACCATCTTTGACTGGTTTACATGGCTTGTCCAAGGAACGGCTCATCGTCTTGTTGGCTTGCAATGATGATGCTCGGAAATATGATATTGAACGTTCAGTGCTGCACTGCGTGATCATTCAAGGAAAAGCCTCCACTTTTCCTCCTCGATCCATGGCGTCAAAAAGGATTTCTGTGCTGCGATTTATATTTAGCTCTCTGCTTTATCGGCGAAGCACTGTTTGTTCAGGTTTTGATGTAGACTGTTGGTCTATGCCAAGACGTCTGCCTCCGCATGCGGACTCCTAGGCCTCAGCAGCATGAGCAGGAGCGGCGAGCTCTTAAAAGGCTCTCGCGCTCTCTTTTGCACTCCTCACCTACTTGACATTGTACCATCACTGTCCACCGTTTCATAACCACCTCCACGCCCGGGCCCACCTACCCACCCACATCTATCCATCATGTTCTCTCAGATCGTTGCCAGTACCCTGCTCGCTTTGCATCCAGCTCCGAAGGCTATCGCGCCCGCTGTCGGGTTTGAGCTCCGCCGCTTCTCTGACCGCTGGGTACCTCCGAGCAAGACAGGCTGGTCCTGGTGCGAGGAGATGCACGTCTGGGTCCCCGAGCAGCTGCCCTACTTCACTGCCGAGATCGCTCCCAGCTTTCACGTCCCCGGGTCACCCAAGCTTGCTCGTCGCCCCTGCAGTATTGCGTCCAAGGTCGACACCCCCAGGAAGCACAAGGCTGCGACGAAGTTCTCCTGGGGTCGTCAGGGGCGGAAGACCGCGGGTGAGCCCAAGCCTAAGCCCACGATTACGGTCATCGGCACGGAGTGCGCCGTCAATGGCGTGTCCTTTGTTCGCATGTATCTCATCCCCGTGGTCGAGGCACAGCAGATCGAGTCGGCAAGGCGCGGGAACATGTCGTTCTTCCTCCAGGCGTGAATGACGCGCCAGGCGCAGCGATGGAGGGATCCAGGAGTCAATCGAGCTCGGACTTCTATTCCCTCTGCTGTCTTACCATCTAACCCATCTTTCTTCCTATTCTGAGCAGATCTCAAGGGCTAATGGAAGCTCTGCTGCGCGCGCACCATTCCGGAGGAATATCAGGTATGGCTTCCGCGTTAGCGAGGGCCTTGGATGAGGGAGTCATGACCCCGATGACTCCGGTGTCTGAGCTAGCGCTGAGGCCCTTTCAATCATTGCCTACCCCTTTCAACCGGGCTGATTTATCCTCCTCTTCTCGAGTTTCTATCCAGGTGTCATCAAAGTTCGTCGCTCGAGGACTACACTTCAGCTCCGCGCCGAGCCGATGGGAACGAAGAAAGTGTGGGATCCCTTGCGCCGGTGAGATCAGGGAGGAACTGATCACTCCAATGAACTGTATCTCCCCGGCCGGTACAGTACCCCTGTTACTCATCTTTCTTCTTTTCTTCTTCGTTCAGGCTGATCCATGCTATTTGCAGAATCCTGCAGACGAGTGGATATTTTCAGACAGTATCATCAATACTGCGTCAAATTGCACCTCTGTTGATTGACGTCATGTCTAGCGACAGATGTTCCTGCAGGACAACGTGGTCTGCCGGTCGGTCGGTAGAGTGGATTGATATCGTTGTCGCTCGCCACTGGGCTAAGGCAGATTGCTGATCTCGCCCACCTCAGATACGTCCGTCTCTCGCGGATTCTGCGCATTGTCCGGTTGTCTCGATCCCTCCTCTGTATGTGTCTCACATGCTGGCATTGGCGCTCTCATTCAAACGCAGAATGAGTAACCCGTATGGATCGAGAGGTGGGACGCTCGAAGACATGGTTTCCGTCAACGGTGGGCTCCCTTCAAGTCGCGAGGGCCTGGGCCCTGCGGTAACTGATAGTCAAATCCAGCATTTGCATTCTAATCGTGTACGCCAGTTTCTCCTGGTCGCTGGCGTTGATTGACATGTATCTGAGGTAGGCGTAGGGAAGAAGGGACAAGAAGTTTCCAGCAGTGCTGGGGCTGGTAACGGTGCTGCCCACGGCCCTAGGGAGCTCGGTGACGAACCCGTTGAAGAGCTGCTGGACGTAGCCAAGCAGGGCGCCCGAGGTGTTACATAGGTGCTCGACGTGGCCTTTGACCCTGGCGATGTACTGCACATTGGTCTCATCATCTCTCTGCATAAGGAGCTTCTGCACGTAGCAACCGTCGTCACGATCGAGGGCGGGGTTGACGTGCATTATCCTCTCATGCCCAACCCAATAACTCTCCCAGGTGTGGTGGGCGGCAGCTTATGCCAGGACTGGTGTGGGGGCAATAGCCGCTGCCCACCATGCCTGGGAGAGTTACTGGGTTGGGCATGATCAAGCATGTGGAACCCATGGTCTACATGACAAAAAAAAAGTTACAGCTGCCGAACAGGGGAGGGAATGGGTGGCAGGAGACTGGCCACCTTCTGCAGCTCATGACCTTTCTTCGACGGCAGCTGTGTGCCATAAGAAGATGCTTCAGGCTCCGGTACGTGGTCAATCATTTGAGACTGCAATGTAGAAGGGACTGACTTGAGCTATGACTTTGCAGATTACGCTTACAGATGCGACGTAGGACGAGTTATTGTCATCCGATGTTCAGGCTGGCACTGGTAGGTAGATTGAGCCTTCTTCTCTGTCTTTGCATTCAATTGTCTCGCAGGCAAGCAAGTCCGCATACGGATGGAACAGGGGCGAAGGAAGGGATCTGAAGGTCGAGGTCTCACATGGACGTTGTCTGCAATCTCTCTTCTCACACATACACGCATGACTCCTCTCCATGGCACTACTACACGCCGGGACCATCTCACACGGCCGTAGCTGGAAGGGTCGGGAGTGTCAGGACACAGACAGATCAACGACTGGATCGATGATACCCGCTGCTCCGGACGGCGTCCTCACTGAGGGCGGGAGCGTGCGCGCGTAAACAGGTCCCTCTCACCAGTCTGTCGGTTTGCTCTGTCGTTCTGTGCACCTTTCGACCTGGAATGCTTCGGCTTCGTGGGACTCCTTGCAGTGTTAGCTGCTGTATTGTCTCACTTGTAGATTACATTGTGCGCTTTTGCTTGATGAGATTTGCACTGGTATTGGACGGATTCTAGGACACGGGCGCATCAACACAAGACGGAAGCTAAACAGGTGAGTTCGCGAGAAGGTCAGACATACGCGCAGAAGAGTTTCTAATCGTACAGTCACATAACGATCATGAAGCGAGCAGCTCTAGAGGCAAAACGCACGGTTGATCTTAGGAAAAGAGATCAAGAACCTCAGTCATGCATTTCTCGTTTCGCAGTGCTGATCCTATAGTTCAATATTCCGCAACGATGCTCATAAAGCAGACAGATACTAGCAATAAGACTATATAAGCAAGGTCTAAGAGTGCATCAACGTGCTTTTGATAGTAAGTGCCACACACAGCCCTCTACGGCTTGCGGTCGCATTTTACGACTGTTGGTCGGGGCGCAGAGAGCGGACGACCTTGCCTAAAAATCGCCAAAAACAAAGTCAATGACCAATAACACAAGCACTGTGAGAAATGAGGCGCACCAGCTCTCCAGATCTCCTGGTTGTCGATCTCCGCGAGCTCCTTTGCAAGGTCCTCACGGTACGTCTTGCGGCCGTTAAACTCCAGGCTGCGGCGCGTCTCTGTACCATTGCGCACGCTCTCGTAGAGACGCTCAAAGACGGGCAGGTTCGTCTCCTCAAAGATCTTGGCCCAGTCGAGCGCACCACGACGCGCGGTGGTCGAGCATGCGTTGTACATATAGTCCATGCTACAGGCGAACGTAGTGAGAACGGTTCAAGGAAACTGAAAAATTCTTGGCGTACCCATGCTGGCCGATGAGAGGATAGAGCGATTGCGTAGCCTCCTCCACGGTCTCGTTGAACGCCTCAGACGGAGTGTGGCCATTCTTGCGCAGTATCTTGTATTGCGCAAGGAAGAGGCCTTGGATGGCACCCATCAGCTACAAATGATGGTGAGCAACGAAGGACTAGCAAAATGCCCAAATTATGGACTTACCACTCCGCGCTCACCGTACAGGTCGGAGTACACCTCCTTCTCGAAGGTCGTCTCGTACATGTACCCGGAGCCAATCGCGACACCGAGAGCGACCGCCTTCTCCTTCGCCTTGCCGGTGACGTCTTGCCATACGGCGATACTCGAGTTGATACCGCGGCCCTCCTTGAAAAGAGTGCGCACGGTGCGGCCTGAGCCCTTGGGCGCGACGAGGATAACGTCAACGTCGGGGGGAGCAATGACGTGCGTGTCATCCTTGTACACGACAGAGAAGCCGTGCGAGAAGTAGAGCGTCTTGCCCTTGGTGATGAGAGGCTTGATGGTCGGCCATGTCTGCGACTGCGCGGCGTCTGAGAGAAGGTTCATGATGATGGTACCGCGCTTGATCGCCTCCTCGATCGGGAAGAGAGTCTTTCCCGGAACCTACAGAATAGGATCAGTGAAAAGCGCGAGTCTCGCGCAAAGAAATTAGCTAACCCAACCATCTTCGGTGGCCTGCTTCCAGCTCTCACCGCCTTCTCGAACACCGACAATCACGTTGAGGCCGTTATCGCGAGCGTTCAGGCCCTGTCCGTGGCCCTGAGAGCCATAACCAATGATGGCAAGGGTGTCGTCCTTGAAGTAGGCCTGGAGCTTCGCGAGCGGCCAATCGCTTCGCTCGTACACCACCTCCTTCGTGCCGGCAAAGTCAAGGGTCTTTATACCACGCGTAGACTACAATAGTGAGTGTCAAAAATTCGTTTGGTTTCTGTAGAATGCACGCCGAGAGAACTCCTCGGTTCATGGGGCACATTGATAACTTACAGCGACGGTCCTGCGCGCCGAGGCAGAAACGGCATTCCTCGCAAGGATAGAGTACGATGCCGCTTGCACCTGCTTCGTAGCCTTTGAGGCCGCACGCGGGGCACGGCGAGACGCGGCGCGGAGAGCCTGAGCAGAGCGAGCAGCAAAGGAGGACATGGTGGGTGGCGAGAAAGGTGAGTCAATCTGAATGAACTTTTGGGAGTTCACAAGCGCTCGAGTCACACCCTGCATGGCGCGCTTATGACAGACGCCCGGTACGATTATCCCGCGGCCGGCTCGCATCGAGTCCGAGCCTCATGCTCTCAGTGTGCAAAGACAACATCCTCAGAAGGAGCAAGTACTGTCGGCAACCCTAACGTGTTCTGCCTGTGTTTAGACTCGCGACGTATCACCGCGAAGTGATTGAGGGTCGAGAAACATGTAGATACTAGATCGGAGCTCAGGTTGATTGAAGAGACTGACGGTGTCACATTACTCAACACGACAACCGAGTGAATTACACAGTACATCGTACAATAGATTACAGCTCATGCGCTAGCCACCTCGGCAGTAGAAGAGGCTACGGGGACCAAGTCGGGAGTAGTAACAGATGGCTCGATAGTCTTCCCTGATGCGGAGGAAGCGAACTCCACCGCAATGGAAGCAGCAGATACAGTGACCACGGCCACGGACTCTGCGGCGTTGGCGATCGATTCCTTAGCAAAAGCAGCCGTTTCCATTGCTTTATCCGACGCACGAAGGCTGTGCGAAGTTTTAGCTTTCTTCTTCTTCTTGAGCATAGCTGTCGGACAAATGTCTTGTCAGCAATCGCAGAGCAGGACGGTCATTCAATAAAAACATACCAACGGTAACGGCACTCTTCACGTTGTCGACAATCTCCCGACTCTGCTCTAGATACTCGGTGTCGTCGAAGCGATGTTTCTTGCCCGCGAGCGGCTCCGGCTCAGAGGGACCAGCACCATCCGCGGCGTGAGTGATACCAAGCTTCCTCTCCAGCGCCTCCAGCTTAGCCCTCTTTGCCTCCTGCTCAGCCTTCTTGCGCAATGGCTCGCTCTCAATGTACTCCGCCAGCCTGCGAGAATGCAATCAGTCAGCACAACGCCTCAAGCTACGACATGACTGTGACATACCTCTTCGCCTCCTTGATCGTGCTGAGACGTCTTCCACTCAGGTCCCTGCACGAGTCGTTGTTGCTCGTCTTCTGGCTGCTCATGCGGCCTCCGGCGGCACGCAGCTGCGAGCCGAAACCGCCCTTGCCTCCTCTGAGCCTCGGCACGAGACGCAAGCTGACCAGGGGCGTCCCATCGTTGGCGTCTTGATTCAATGAGAAGAGAGAAGAAAGAGGCGCGTCGAGCGCAGGGGCACAACCGCGGTGGAGCGAGAGGACGAGGTCAGAGGGGAGCTCGGGGTAGCGCTCTGCGAGGAGGTCGTAGAGCGTCGAGAACGGAGCGTCCAAGGACGCAGAGAGGGAGAGTGTGGGGAATGGAGGGAAGGTCGAGATGAGAACCGATGCGGACATGATCATTAATGGGAAGTCCTGGAGGAAGTCTAAGTAACGGTTGCTGGACGAGTGTTATCTGCCACCGACGGTGGGGGCACAGAGCCAAATATACACATACAAAGGCGCTGTGGCACTACATTCACGTGATGCGGAGTATACAAGCGCCCGCCGTCGTCGTACGCCACGGTGAGATCACCCATCGGGGCTCTGTAACCAACCCGTACGCCCAATCTACTCAGCATCGGAGGTTTCAATTCGAGCAACATGGCTTCTTTACCCTTTGCTGCGCTGGTGCGCAGAGACATACCTGCGTCCTTCCGGTGGCCAGTCAAGTTCTGCCTCTCGACGACCTTCATCTCGTGGTTGCTATCCGTCTTGACCGGGAATGTCTCTCAGGTCGACCGCGTCTGGACTTTTCTTCCGACCATATACACCGCGTACTATGCGCTGCTGCCCCTCTGGCCTCATGAGCCGTTGATGCCGTTGTGGCCGTACACTCCCGGGGTCATACACCACGCTGTTACGGAGCGGTACAGTCCGAGGGCATTGTTGATGTTAGGTCTGGTGGTATGTGTTCAAATACTCTCAATAGACTACGTTCAATTGAACTATCTTATCTCCATTAGGTAATATGGATGTTCCGGTAGGCCTCGCGCTCGCTATACTTAGCACGATGCTCCTACTCACGACGCACTCAGTCTCTCATACAATACATGGAGGAGAGGATTGTTCAATCTGTAAGTTTCATCGTTCATGATGGTTACGTTGACTCATTGCCCCTATCAACAGCCACGATGAAGATTACCGTTGGCAAATTGTCCGAAACAAGATACCCCGCTGGTTGTTCAAGATCGTCAACCTCGTCTTCATAGGTAAGATGATAATCGCGATCCCTTTTGACATGTGCTGACGCTTCTTCAGCCGTGATTCAAAACATCATCCTCTTCCTCCTTGGAATCCCCACGCATATCGCCACCTTCCAGCAACCTGCCCACCTCAGCACTTCCGACTATATTCTTGGGGCCCTCGCGCTCATCGACATTGCCCTCGAGTTTGTCTCGGACAATCAGCAATACTCATTCCAGACGTACAAAAAGACGGGCGTTCATGAGAAGAACGAGTGGATTGGTGCGCGTATCAAATGGACGCCACAGGATGCTAAGCGTGGATTCGTCACACGTGGGCTGTGGGCTTGGTCGAGGCATCCAAATTTCTTTTGCGAACAGACCTTCTGGGTACGTACGCTGCAAATTTGTCTCAATGTACCGCTGCTCACAACGATATCATATCACTGTGCAGGCTCTCATCACGTTGTTCCCCTTGCTCGCACCCGAGTCACCAAACCTGCCCTCTCTCCCGACAACATCCATGACACCTCTGTGGCCGCTTACGCCCGCCCTCGTACTATGCATACTGTTCTTCTCCTCGACTCGCTTCACTGAAAGCATTTCGTTGTCGAAGTATCCTGAGGCGTACAGCGCCTATCGCGAGCGCGTCGCGATGTTCGTTCCGCTGCTGACGCCCGTGTGGGGGTTGCTCTTGCAACTCAGAGGCAAGAAAGCGCAGGTGGATGAGATGCTTTTTGGACAAGATGAGGAAACGAAGAAGGAGAAGTGAGGATGGGGGAGATGATCTGCCGTCGTGCATGCGGAGGTTTGTTTTTGGACTTTGGACTTGTGATTGACGTGAACTGTGTAATATGGCCTTCTTCGTTGTCGCAATGGAATGGATCGGATATTGTATTGTTTCTTTCGCTGATGAATAGACTCGATGGGAACAGTCGATACACATTTACGTGGCCATCCCGGTTGCGCATCGGCTATCAGATAGATCGGGCGATGAGATCTATCCGGGATCTGATGCTCCCCGGCTTTGAGATTTGAGATTTCCCGATAATCGATCGACGATCTGTCCGACGTGTCCTTCGGCCGGCGCCTTTCACATTTCTGCGGCGGAATCTGACTCTTACGATCTTTTCGTCATGGATTGAACAGCTGCTTATATCGCTTAACGCTTTTGATCTTCAATTCTTTGCTACTTCTTGATTCTGTGATATGTCTTCGCTATTCAAAAATCTCCGGATCCACCAGGTCTTTGGTGCAAACACAGATGTGGGCAAGACCATCCTGACCACTGCTCTTGTCAGAGCATCTGCATCCAAAGACGTGCCTGTGCACTATTTGAAGCCAGTTAGTACAGGGCCTATGCAGGATGCCGACGACAGGTTACGTTCGGATCCAACATCGCGTTGCTCGCAAAGCTGAACCGAAACCTTTGCATAGGCATATCGAGTGCTTTGCTGGACCGTACCGGGACAACGTCCACACTGCTTGTCTGTTCCGATTTGACGAGCCAGTCAGTCCGCACCTCTCAGTGCTATTAGCAGGACAGAAACGCAATCGTGAGGTATGTCCTACCCTCATCGAGCTCCTGTGCATGTTAATGATCCAGATGGATGAGCAAAGGTAACTGCTCCCACCGATGCAGAGTTCGTGACAGCGGTGGCACAGCACATCGAAAAATCTGCTTTCCGGTTTCCAGGCCCGGCACATATGTATGTCGAGACTGCGGGAGGTAGGGCACGTTCTCCATCGCGTCGTTCAATTGTGTTCTCAGTCAACCCACATGCAAGGCGTTCACAGCCCGACACTATCTGGAACAACTCAAGTCGACGCCTATCGTCCCTTATTCCTTCCCACCATCCTTATCGGCGATTCACAACTTGGAGGCATATCCACCACCATCTCTTCCTATGAATCCCTCCTTCTGCGCGGCTACATCATCGACCTAGTCCTTCTCTTCCACGATGCTTACTATCGTAACTACGAGTACCTCATCCCTTACTTCGCAGAACGTGGGATTCGTGTTCTATCTCTTGACCTGCCCCACAAGCGTCTGCCCGATGAAAACGAAGAGCAGAAAGCGATGAAAGGCTATTACGAGCGGCTGGCGCCCGAGCTGAAAAAGGAGGGAAATATCTACGATGCAGTAGACCACCTCGATGACTGCCATGCTCGGAGGCTCACAGAACTGGAGTCCATGCCCCGCCGCTCGCTCGATACGTTCTGGTGGCCGTTCGTCCAGCATGGACTCGTGCCCTCCGAGGCGGACGTAAACGTCATCGACAGCGCATCTCAAGACTTCTTCTCAATCTACAACGGGAAACGTGCACCTTCACCCTTTGCCACGTCCGCCTCTCCGACCTCTTCAGGCCCCACCTCTCTGCTCGAACCTCAATTCGACAGCTCCGCCTCCTGGTGGACCCAAGCGCTCGGGCACGCCCACCCCTCGCTCACCACTGCAGCCGCGCGCGCCGCCGGCCGCTACGGGCACGTCATGTTCCCGCAAGCGACGCACGCGCCCGCTCTTCGCCTCGGCGAGACGCTCGTCCACCGCGGGCCCGGTGCAGGCTGGGCCTCGCGTGCGTTCTTCTCGGACGACGGCTCGACGGGCATGGAGGTTGCGCTGAAGATGGCGCTGCGCGCGTATGCGGTGCGCCATGCGGGAGAGATGGGCGGGAGGAGGAGGAAGGATTTGGGGATCCTGGGGATGAGGGAGAGCTATCATGGGGATACGATCGGCGCGATGGATGCTTGTGAGGAGGGCGTGTATACGTGTGAGTGGCATGAGGCGAAGGGCTTCTGGTTGGATGCTCCGACAGTGTCGAACGTCAAGGGCCGGATTCTCGTGACCCTTCCTTCGGCCATCATCAAGACGGTGGAGGGTACCGATGCTGCTGACATGACAATCGGTTCGCTGAAGGAAGCATACGACGTCAAAACCCGTCTGCACACTCCACTAGCAGACATCTACAGGCGCTTCATCGACCGCACCCTCACCAACTTGCGGTCCAACGGCGGGCCGACCCTCGCCGCGCTCGCACTCGAGCCTCTCGTCATGGGCGCCGGCGGCATGCTCTTCGTCGACCCGCTCTTCCAGCGCGTCCTCATCGACACCGTGCGCGGCGCCGACCCGCGCCACGCCCCAGGTGAGTGGTCGGGGCTCCCGGTGATCTTCGACGAGGTCTTCGCTGGACTTTACCGTCTCGGCGTGCGCAGCGCGGGTCCGCTGCTTGGCGTGCACCCCGACATCTCCGTGCACGCGAAGATCCTCACGGGCGGGCTCGTCCCGCTCTCCGTTACCCTCGCGTCTGAGTCGATATTCAGGGCGTTCCAGAGCGAGAGCAAGCTGGACGCGTTGCTGCATGGGCATAGTTATACTGCGTACCCCGTCGGTTGCGAAGTGGCCAACGAGACGCTGAAGATCGTCGAGAAGATGGCCGAGGGTGAGGCGTGGGACGCTTCGAGGGCTAGGTGGGGAGCTGCGACATCTGGCGCGGAGAAGGCGAAACAGGCATCGGCTTGGAGCTTCTGGGACCCCGCCTTCGTGGACAAGCTCGCACGCCTCGAGGTGGTGGGGGAGGTCACGACCCTCGGCACAGTGCTTGCATTCAAGATCCAAGATGACGTAGACGGTGATGCTTACCTTTGTGTCGATCGTCAAACGTAGACTGACCCGCTCTGTTTCGCCAGGATACCGCTCCAACTCTGCGCAAAAGTTGCTCGAGTCCATGAGGCTAGGCATGGCCAGCGAACAGACCTCGGCAGCCCCTGGAGGCGCGCCGTTCGGGATCAACTATCGGACGCTGGGCAACGTCGCGTACTTCATGCTCAGCCTAAATACTTCCGAGGCGGTTATCCATGCCGTTCAGGATAGGATCTTGCAGACACTGCAGAAAAAGCCCTCCGCACTATGAGTATTAAAAAAAAAGGAGACGGTCGAATACAGGAGATGTTTACTTCATTTTGCTTGGTGATTAGTACTGGCACCAGGACGGGAGTGCTGAATGAAAGGCGATGGTGTCGGTACAGAGGCAGCGCTGGCATCATACGTCGAATGTATCATTCTGTTCGCGAAAACGTATAGGGTATACAGGTAGGATAGCGGTGGAATATGCCACAGGCGTAGAAACCGATAAAACAGTGTACATCTCGCATTACACGTGTGATAGATCATCGCTAAATTTCCGCGAAACATAACGTAGAGTACCATTCACAAGATAAGATCAACGCTTCATCGCCTCTGCGCCGCCTGGCTGTTCCGCCTCGGCACGTACGATCCCTCCTCGTCTCCACTAGCCATAGCCCCTCGCACGTACCCCACGCCCATGAACACTGGCGCGCCAGCAGCACCGCCGCCCTTCATGAAACCGCGCTTCGTGCTCCTCGTACCCACGCCAACCAGCTCATCGGTCTCAATCTCCATATCCACATCAGCATCTTGGACTACTCCGCCGGTATCATTGCTCCAGAGACCACCGTCTGCTTGACGGAGCTCCTCGTCCAGGGTGCGTGGTCCCTCCGCATTGTAAGACGTCGACGCTCCCCAGGACGGTTGGGCGGGAACCGGTTGCAATTGCGACCCAACTTGCGAGAAAAATGCCCCAGGATCGCGATCGCTCCTCGATGGCGGCCGCGATTGGCTCTTCGCTCTCGCTCCCTGGCCAGCATGGACAGGTATCTGGGATGCACGAACGGCACGTTGAGACGCCTGGGACGCAGACGACGTCGCAATTGGGTCCTCCCTGCCAGACGCTTCTCGATTCTGCTTCTGCGAAGGTTGACGATTGCGCCTAAGCGGACGGGTACGCACCGGACCCGGAGGAATTGGCGATTGAGGAGCCCGGCACACGGAAAGGTCGATAAAAGGCGCTGATTGCCCACCATTTTTGCTTCTTCTCCTCAGGGCGGGAAGAGGCCGCTCAGGCTCGGGTTGTGCAATTCGGGGCGACGGAGATGAAGGTTCGGCACGCTCGTCAAGAGGCATACCATCGGATACTTTGTGCGGCGGTGATGACCTTGGTGACTCGTGCGCTGCAGAGTGGGGCGGAGTGTGTGGGAGCTTGTCTTCGTGGTCATGTTCGTGTTCATTCTCATTGTCCGAGCACAGTGATGGAGTTGTGACGTCCGTCTCTGTCGGCGCCAATGACGGCCATGGTCTCAGACTAGGAGGGAGTGCCAATGTCGATGTCGACGGACCAGGTTCAGTCGACTGTGAGTCGCAAGAACCTTGCGAAGACGAAGACGCAGCAGATGACTCCGGCGCTGCACCAGACAGTGTAAATGTCGTGAGCCGCCGCTTGGACGGCCCTTCCGCACGAGACCCGTCTCCCGCAAACGCAGCATCTCGCCTCCTCTTCTCTCCCAACCTCGCCTCGACCACACTAAAGGACCTCTCACCGACCGCATAACCACGCTCATCGATGATGCCCGTGCTGCGGCCGCTCAGAGCCAACGGAGGCGGGGGCATGGAGGCATTGTCAAATGTGCCCGTACTGACTTTCCTCAGCTTGGCCGTCCTCACCTCCTTCAAGAACGTTGCCATCTTGTCACCAGCGATATTCACGGTAGGATGGCCCGATCGCCGTGTTCGTCCGGTGACGTCGTTGATGGGTGCCTCTCGAGGTGGTGTGGTAGGTCGGAGACTCTGACGGGCGGTAGCAAGGAACAGGTCGGCACGTTTGGAGATCGGGAGCGAATTCGAGCTATTGGCCATGATGCTCGGATCGTCTGGATCGAGTTGGAGAGCTGAAGGTGGTGGTGGAGGCGGCGGCGGCGGAGGCAGCTGCATCGACGTATCGTTGCGCTGTGCAAGCTGTAACCAGCATCAGCACGAGCGCTCAGCCCACGATTGAACATACGTTACCTGCGCCTTCAACCTCATGATCTCTTCTTCGAGCACCTTAATTCTCTGCTTGTCACGCGCCTGCTCTTGTTCGTCCCGTCCAGGCTCAACACGCATGTGCGCCTCGCGTGCCGCACGCAACTCCTCCTCCTTCCCGCGGACACGGACCTCTCCCGAGGTATCGCACGCCCGTTCCTTCCCTTTTGCCTTGGCAGATTTCGCTACCATCGATGTGCCACCTTCCACCGATGACCTCCCGCTACTCCTCGCTGCGACGGGTTTCGACCTTGTGGGAGGGTTGTTAGACTTGCGAGAGAGTTCCGCGTCGAGATTGTTCAGGGCCTCCTCGGTCGACAAATCGTCCCATCCTTTTGCCTTCGTTTTCCGGGTCTCATCAGCTCTCCTGTCGGCTGGGGTGGCACTGCCCACGGAAGGGGCTTTCGCATCCCGGCGAGCATCACAATCAGCCCCTGTATCACTTCGACTACTTTTCGATCCCCTCCGTGAGATATCATTGGATTTCCGGGCGGGCTGAGGTGTAGGGAGATGCGACGGTGCTGGAGTCTCAGCAGAAGGACCGGGAGAGGGCGGTAAGACCCCCGCACGGCGAGCCATCTCCGCCGACATGGGATCGGGCATCAGTGACTCTGAGCGGGGGAAGAACGAGCCAGGCATGGTCGCAGGGGACAGCGTCGCCACCGCGCCAACAGCTTGCGAAGGAGCAGTGGAGGGAGGGCGGGAACCTGAACCTATTGTGATCTAGTTGAACATACGGGCAAGACGCATCAGTGGCCTGCGTACCTTCGCCAGACCCTCCACCACCAGTAGCCGGTGTAGACGTCCCCTTCGTTGACCCAGATTTCTTCTTGTGAATATGCCTCCTGGGAGGGACCTCAGTGTTCGAATCCCTCTCGCTCGAATCCGCCCTCTGCCTGCTTCGCTCCCCATCCCCCTCCCCACCCGAAACCTTCCTCGCCACCCGCTTCCTCTTCCCCTCCTCCTGCCTAGCCTTATTCTCCTCAACTACCGGTGCATCATCGAGCTTGACGCGCGACGTCGACGGCTGTGGCCGAGCCTGAACCTACGCGCGACGACGTTCAACCACACACCCATCAAGGATGTGTTCTCGACGCACCTGCACATTGCTCCCGCCCTTCGCCGTCGTCACGAACGACTCGATCTCGCGAGTCACGAAGCTGAACACATTGGAAAGAATCCCGCTGGATGGTGCGGGTTGAGGGTCGCGCTGCCTAGCTGCCATGGATGAGGTTGTCGCGGTGAAGGTCAAAGACGGTGTAAACATTCATCAACAGCGCCACGCGTGTCACCCACGTGCCTCGCGTCGCGTCTCTCGGTTGAACTTCGTGAAAGAAACTGTATATACAATTAGGTGTCTATCATACACGCAGCATCAAGGGCAGGCGTCAAGCGCGCACATACACATCAGGGGAGGGTCGTGCACATCGTGTGGTATCAGTCCGTCCGCGTAAATAAACTACATACAGTAGATCGCCTTCCGTCCGTTCCCCTCCTCCATACATTCCTTTTTACGAGTATCCGCCGTACGAGTAGCTCGGCGGACCCGAGTGTGCCGCAGGCTGCTGTCCCGCTGCGAGCGTCGCGCGCACTGCCGCATATGGGTCCGCGTACTGCATCGTTCGGCTCACCCGCGGCATGTCCGACGTCGGCGAGCTGGGCGTGGACGCAGCCGATCCAAACCCGGTCGGCGTGGGATCAGAGAATGCGCCGTACACGTCCATGCTCGGGCGCGAGGGAACAGGCGCGGCGTACGAGGCCGCAGGCTGTGCAGGCGTGGGAAGCGCGGGCGGCACGTACGCGGTGTCGAATGTCGTCTGCGAGGCATTCGACTGTGCGATGGGCTTGCTGTACTGAGACTCCTGGTCGTCGTAGTCGCCGTCGCCCTCGGCCGTCGTTGCCACCTCAGAGAACTCGGTAGGATGTGTGAAGGGTTGGTCACGGGGCCGCATAGAGCGCCCATTGCGCCAGTCGTAGATCGTGAGGCCCAACGAGGCCAACCAGAACGCTGCCCGTCATGAACGATAAGGAAGGATCTCACAATCAAAGTGCTCGCGACGAACCGAATGCTAGCCAGAAGAATACTGCTCCCGCTTTTTTCGTACTGCACCAGCCGCTCAACTCGCTCCGGAATGTCGAGCCCAAACTCTCGTGCGGGTCGTTGCTAGCATTTTTGCAGCCAGGCTCTGTCCAGGCTGAGATCGTCGTGATAAAGCTATAAGACGGTGGTCAGAACAACGTGCCAGCGATGCGACCTGCTCCACCTACGCGATCAATAAGCTGAAAGTCGTGCCTGCTGAGATTAGGATGAAAGCGACCCGAGTCTCGCTCAGTGCTCGTGCAAGGCGTGCGCCCTTGTCAAACTTTTCATAGATGACGGGGACGAAGAGGAGAAAGAGAGGAAAGACGACGCCTGTGACCGAGACAAAGAGTGCGAATCCGGTCAATCCCGCTGGCGCGCGTGATATCAGTGTTGTGCTAATGATGCTGCAGACACAGTGAACACATACATGGGCCTACATGCCACCTTGCCTGGAAGGCAGCGACGCTGGCGAAACAGCACATTGCAAGGAAGTTGAAGAATGCTTGGGAGGCATGGAATATGATAGCGGGTTTGTGTACGATCATCTGTGGGTTCCGAGCGACGCGTCAGTCATGGTCGATGGATATGAGAGTGGGCTAGAACGATTAACCCAGATGCAGCATATCGACAGCAAGGGTATGAAGAGCAGCAAGACGAGAAACCCTGCTGTATCGACGGTCGACGCCATAGATCAGAGAGGCTACGTCGAAAGGGTCATTGCATTACGTAACCCTACTGCACCCTGAAGGGGCTGTGAGGCGTGCAGACACGCAGCCGCGGCAAACCAGCAGGGGGGCTAGAGTGTGGAACGTGCGCGAACGGCTGGCGAAGCGAGAGACTTACGTCGTCCTCAAAGGGCAGCATCCCCCCGTTCCCAATTCCGCCAGTGGTAGACATCGGCATGGGTAGAGCGGACTTGCGTGCAGGGATGATGCGGGCAAAACCGTCTTGTATGCTTTCCAGCAAAGGCATGACGGTCAACGAGGCCTGCGCGTGGCTTTGCCTAACGGAGACAGATGAATGGATAGCGATAGAAGGCGATCGTGCGCAAAGGGACGCTTCGCGGTCGTAATATAAGACAGGGGCCTATTGAGCGGGAGATGAGTTGTGGATGGGCGATGTCTGGTGCAGGATTAAAGTACAAAAACAGAGCGGTGTGTGGACGTCTTAGTCGATATGCTGCGGTCGGAGGCGCTGCTGGGAACAGCCTCGCGCAGAATTGGCAGTTGTAGGCAAGACTCTGAACACAGTTCCACGGGCGCTTCTGCTGGGCAACGCTGTAATGCACTTGCTTCCGTAAGCGGCACGCGCGCTCCGTACGGGCGCTTGCCACCATCTGTGGCTGGGCGAACATCCGAGATCATCAAACTCGTCTGCTCAACCATGGCTTCATGATAGAGCATTCAAACGTTCAAATTTCATAAGTTAAATGAGTATTTTCACTTGCTGTTGCGCAATTTACATCTGTCGAGCCCTGAGGCCTGGTTGCTCTAACACAGAGTGCCTACCCACTGTCGCGGTCCCGTGACCGTGTCGTGTCCGCTGATCGCACTCGAGATCCTCCGCGTTCACGCGCACGTCACTCAGTCAGCGCGGATGTCCAGTATGAATGACAAGGCCGCGCTCAGCTGTGAATAGCTCCTATTGTCATGCACACAGCTCAGTATGCATAGTACTTGCGCGCAGTTGTTATGATCTCTTTGATTCGAGCAAACCACCCCATCCCCGCGTAAGGTATATGCTCTTGACGGTCGTATGCACCACTTCCTATTCTCCGACTTCCACTCTCCCCATCTTCGGGACTATAATTCCCAACATCCCTCCTGAACATCCATGTGAACCTCTCCAGAAGCTCCTCTTCGAGAACTTGAGATTTACGTCTTCTCAACCTGTGGAGCTTCGAGCAAATACAGCTACGCCTAGCATCAACAAATGGGCATCTACGTCCGGAGCTCCTCGCCTGATTCTCAGATCGGGCGCATCTGCTCTGCGGCAAGCCACTGCCTGAGTTCCAGCACACCACCAACGCCCCCAGAAATATGGTCACCAACGGGACACGAGCATTTTGAATGATCTGAAAAGAGATGACGATGCGGGGGGGAAGGGGGTATCATCGCAAACGCGGCGGACGCCTGCGAGGATCTGATTGCTGACAGAGCAAAGCACGAACTACGGCATCAATATATCATTCCCGGGACCAGGACGACGGCATGAAGAGAGCGGACAGGGGGATTGGACGAGACTAGGTGCTCGGGCTGAAGTCTGGATGTTTTGTGGATATGATGGAAGGGGAAGGGGAGATATGAGATATGAGCTGCACATCCACGACACGTTGCAGAGCAAAGTGAAGGCGAGACGAGGTGACCGTGAATGCCGTAATTGGCTATCTTGTGGATTGATCCGCTGGGTCAGACAAGCGATTGGCCATTTGTTTGGACTTCAATGCCCTCTCGGTATCACTTGGATATCGGTATCTGTTACAGTTGATTCTGATAGACCGTGGATCCATGTGAGTTCAGTCGAGTATCAAACAAACGACGACGACGCACGTCAATATGTTCATGTCATTCAATTTTGGAAAACGGGAACAGATATCCGCACAAAACTTAACACATTGCGAGTCGTCCAACAAAGCAGGCTGGAAGCAGAAAAATATGGATACGAGTCCCAGCTCGGCGAAATGTTCCTCAGCCAAAAGCTCATCAATCTGCACGCAGACCTCTGGATCGAAAATATTGAGCATGGCATCTGTATCCCATTCTAAAGGCGAAAAGGAGAACGAGATGTTACTGAGATCCTTTGATAATATTGTCTTGAGCAGAGGCAGCAGTACACTCCGGACTAACAGTGTGAGGTCATTCATATCCGACGTGAAGGCGCCCACTACCAGTGTCCGCAGATTGACATTTGATTCAAAGCTGATAGGGTGCACTTGAAAGTTATGAGCCGTGCTGTGCACTGAACATCATGTGATTGCATACTCACAGAGCAAGGACTGAAAGCTGCCACCACCATCCTTCTCTAGCGCGCTGAAAGTTGTTGTTGCCTCCTCAAGTCTCCCTCCGGCTATATTCAGCATGTCTTGAGTGAAATTAAGAGCCGCCGTAGATACTGGTGAATATAGATAGAGTGCTGTAAGGATAGCACGATTCAGCAGACCGAGAAGAATATGTCCAATGTCTTCGAAACACGACAGGTCATATTCAAAGGAAGTCAATGTCGTCAAAGGCATGCGGCGGTGTTCGGGCAATGGAGCCATGGACCTCAATTTGCTCCAGTGTAGATCCCAGCAGTGAAGGGACTGCAGCTGAGGAAATGAACAGATGACCTGGAAGAAGGGGCTCGCCGATGGCAACGTCACTCTCGCTAGCCGCAATGATGTGATATGACTGAATTCGTGCAAGCTCCCAAACGCTAAATTGCGCATAGAGCACTGCTCGAAGCTGACGTCGGAGAAGCTGAGCGAGGCCAGGTTGGGAAGTTTTCCTGCCAGCATCACGAGAATCGATGCCAACTCCGGACTTGTCATAGAGGATTCCAGAGTCGGAGATCGAGCTCCGATCTCTAAGCGTCGCACACGGGCAGCGAGGAGAGGTATCCGCGTCAGTGACCTCGCACAGGCGATCGCCTCTTTCCGAGTAGAGAGTATGGGCTCCTCGAACAGGATTGCGCGGCTCTCGGCGTACCACCCTCGGCGAACGAGGGCGCAGTTCAACAGAGTTTGTCTTTGGTCTCCGAGCCAAAAAGGGTCGAGATGGTCGATGATGCGCTCGCAGATCTCAGCGGGAAGGCGCGGCTGGGGGTTGTTCAAGATCGGCGGGGCAACGTTGGTTTGGTCTACTGGAATGGACATGGCAGAACCACAGGATAGCGCATTCGCGCGGTAGGCTAGTTCAAAGATGTGAGCGATTGTCGAGAATTATTATGTATTGATATACAAGTGAGGTGTATGAATGTAAGGTCGTAGTTGGCTGCAGGCCTACGGTGACGGTGCAGAGGACGGTCGATGAAGTTGTGAAGTTGTGAAAGGCATCAGAATCAGCCTTTCTTGGCAGACTTTCCGGTCCAGTGGTAACTTTTCCTACCACTCACGCAAATCTAACCCTCTTCTCGCAGCGAGAATCGGTACTTACTCTGCATTGTAAAGTCGAGGACTTCCTTGATCGGTATTACAGTCCTTGAGATCAAGCTGATAATATGAACGGTGCGTGTTGAGCCAAAATTGTCTGCATCAGTAAAATCCCGACTTTCAACCTTTTTGCTTCCTTTGTCACCTTTCTCCAGTATGTGAGAAAGTGCCAAAAACAGCACGAGGATCTCCTGGAATTGCACCCTTTTTGACCTTAGGAGAGCCTTTTGCTCGAAAAGGTGTCTGTATCACATTAGCCGAAGCTCAGGTTTGAAATTTGAGGGTTAATGTCCTTAACATAATTTCTCATCACCTTTCCGGCGCCTTTTCCACGAATAATAATAAGCGCAGAACCAGGAGATCCCCAGGGCCACGCTTTTCGGGCCTAGTACCTTTTTGGGCCGAAAAAAGCTCTAAAGGGGGCTAAAAGGTAATATTTGGGTTTCCCTGCTGTGCTAAGTATTGAAGGAACGAAAGCTGATACGGACCGGGCAGCGATCAGTGGCCAGTCTCAGACTCTCGGCCAGGGAGGAGTACTACTCCTCAAGACGACGGGGGCCACGTCACATGACTCCTACCAATATTTGATGAGGAGAACTTGGCGTAGGGCCACGAGGTGCTCACAGTGAGTTGGTTCTGACATTGTACTTCAGCCGGCGCCTACTACGTTCGAAGGGTGTACGGAGCGGGCCGCGGAGGTTGAAGGAATTGTCTCGTCCGCCCACGGGAGACTAGAAGGGAGCTTGCCGCATCTCTGGACGTCGCGGCTGCGTTCTTTGTCTCTTCTGCGCTTCCTGATCAGATAAAGGATCTAAAGAATGAAAGACACACAGTATATCCAACTTGTCTCATCAAGATTGCTTCCTCAGAACCTCTCCCTCGATCAATTTTCGTGCAATCCCATGTGGAGCACTAACAGTGATAACTGTAGTACTGTATGTGCCAAGTCAGAAGTAAGAGGAGCAAAAACTGAGTACTGAAGGAGCTGGAAGTTTTGTCCCATCATTGACCTTGAAGGCGTCTTGATCTACGACCGGGAGATAACAATTCAACCAGAAGGCTCTCGCACAGCCTCAGTTGCCTTCTCTGGACCCAGTGCCCATTTTATCTGTCCAGACACCTTGAGATAGTTCACATTCAGTCTCGATTAGCGAAGTTACGATCCGCCTGAGCATGCTATTAGGACATCTTCAAGCAGGACCTGCTTCCATAATATACAGAGTGACTATCGCTCTATCATCACGCTCCAGACTTCCAGTACGCGATATCTCCATCGTTCACTGGACGCGCCGCACACAAAAGAGCAACATCAGCAACCACATTATCAAGGAAGGAGGACGGAAGACGACACTGACTCTCATATGTCTTGCCCTGCTGCTTGAGCTTGCCCCCAGCCTTGACGGCCGTTTCGCTACCGTACTCCCGGAGGTCGTCGTAACTCATGATCTCACCGCACACGAACTTGTTCTCGAAGTCCGTGCTGGAAGAGACGGGCAAACTTACGTTAACATACAGACCAAAGGTGGAAAAGGGACGCACTGGATGACTCCGGCCGCTTGTGGTGCCCGCGTATGCCTCCGGATCGTCCATGCACGGACTTCGTCTGGGCCGCAGGTGAAATACCGGATCAACTGGAATGCACCAGCATTTGAGTCATCATATCGACATATGGAAGGACATTGCAGAGATACGCACGTCCAGACTGGCATAACCTGCCGTGGTAATCTTCGGCAGCGCAGACTGCGCACCGATCTTCTTCTGCTCCTCCTCCCTATCCTCGTCGGACATGCCCGCGAGTCGCTCCTCGAGCGCGACAGAGAAGGGGATCAGTGGGTCGCCCGGGTTGTTCTCGTCGATCCAGGCTTTGATCTTTGGTAGCCTGCAAGGAGCACAAACGGGAGTGAGTAACCGCTGGGTTAGAGGCAGGAAAGGGTAAATGAAACGCACCACTTGTTCTTCTTACGTATATAATCCTTCTCGCTGAGGTTGACGAGATAGGTGACGGGCTTGGCGCTAAGGAGCTGGAGGCCGTTAACGACATCGATCTAGGTTTAAACAGCGGTCAGCTACCGCAGTTGATCTAGATTTTAAAGAGACTAAAAAGGAAGTGGTTGACGGGTCAGATAGAAAATGATCTCATAGGCATTTTGGGGCGTTACTCCCGCCTCAACGAGCTGGGTTAGTTGAGTATACTACTCTTTATCATCATGTAGGAGAAGAGAGATAGCGAGATCGAGGATAGCAATGGACACTCACCTCTTTGTTTGTCCAATCTGCCTTGCGAACGTCTTTGTTCTCCACGGTAATGACCTTATAAATCTTCTCCACAGTCGCCTACAACGCCAAACATTGGCATCTTCTCATACACAACATTTTTAGCACCCTGCGAACTCACGATTTCTTCTTTCTTTGCTTTATCCGCAAGGCTATTGCTTCCCAAGGAACGTCCGCTTTTCTTGAGACCATCGAGGTGCTTCTCGACCCACTCGATGTCCTTGAGGCGGAGCTCTGTCTGAATGATCTCCATGTCGCGGATAGGATCGACTTCACCCTCGACATGAATGACCTCGGCATCATCGAATGCGCGGACGACCTGGAAGATACCGTCCACGGCACGCACGTGCGAGAGGAAGGCGTTCCCGAGGCCCGCACCTGTAGATGCGCCCTAGCGAGCACATTAGAGCTGACGGATTGGAAGGGCTTGAAGGGCAGCCGGAACTTACAGCTGTCAAACCGGCGATGTCGACGCAAGTGAGGAATGCAGGAACTCGGGAGGCAGGTTTGTAAAGGTCGCATAGCCACTCGAAACGGGCATCTGGGACAGGAACACGTGCCTCCTCGGGGTTGCTACGGGCACGGATAATTAGCAATGGAACAGGAGAAACGGAGCATAAGCGATGGCGGATCCTAACAGCCGCCGAAAGGAGAATATGAGAGAGAGAGAAAAATTCACATCGTCGCATAAGGATAGTTCGCGCTGATGGCGATGTCTGCAGCGAGTAGGAGCATAGTGAAAAAGCTGTCAAGATTCAACAAAGATTGCATAACTCACCGGTCTTGGACAGAACGTTGAAGAAGGATGACTTGCCCACATTAGGCACCCCTAGATGACTCAAGCATGAGTGAGACGGACATCGTGACGACGATGTGCATGGACGGACCTACGATACCGATCTTGAGGTTGTTGCTCGGTCTGCCGAGGAGGACCTTCTTCTCAGCCGCGGCGGCCTTCTTGGGTGGCATGTTTTTCTTCTTTGCTGCAAGCACGCTAGAGAAAGAGAAATGTCGCGCCGCGAGGTCAAATCTTGTACGAAAACTGAGGAACTGAGAGGGATGAGGAGGGGAAGATGATTTGCAGAGGAAAAACGCGAGCAGGCCGCCCAATCGATCGCGCATACCGCGATTTTTTGAGCGGGCGTGTCGTAGGAGGCGTCTTCCTTTTCGAGATAGAGAATCCCACAGTCATGTGGACACAATTGAAAAAGGAAATTCCCGCCTTCGCACGTCTCCACTCGACTGGGCTGTAACCCGTCTCGTCGCCTGCATCTACTCATCCGACATGCGGCCTTCCCTGCTGCCTCTTGCTGCTGCGGCCGCCTGTGTGCTCCCCATATACGCGCAGTTGATCACCACTACCGACGAGTGAGCGTCGTCTGCTTTTTGAAACCGACTGCGCAGCGCTTCCGGGACTGACTGACACTGCACGCATAGGTACGGCTACACCGTCGTCGAATTGATCACGCTCGATCCATTAGGCCTAGTCACGACATCCATAGAGTGCGTGCATATAGCGCACTCGATGGTGGGGCGATCGCTGATCCGGAAATTATGCATCTAGGTCGACTATTCTCGCGGGCGCGTTAACGGATACGGCCACAGACACAGACACGGAGCTCACTACGGCTCTTACAACAACGGCGAGGACTACCGCGC
>NW_024468530.1:521777-529931 GCF_001632365.1 Laetiporus sulphureus 93-53 | reverse complement strand
TACTCACATTTCCCGGTGCGCAGACACGTTCTCGCTGCTTGCAAAATGTGCAGCCTGTAAATCGATCAGCAATCAAGCAACAGGGTCCTCTCTAACATCAGGAAAACTCAAATATGTCTTGTGATCGCTTGGACAGTCTTATATTGGCTTGTACAAGCCGGTAAGTGGACAAGTCATTCATCCAAGGACATACAACCCTTAGAAAGCCCCTCCAAGCAGAGAGACCTCCTTGTACACGATTGTTGGTTCTTGCGAGCAGTCAGCAAGTCACCTACCACTGTGCGCCAAAGTACAGAAAAGTTTGAAAGGCAATTCAGTCCATAATTCATTTGTAAACGGCCACAAGAATATGTCATTTCGCAAGCAGAATGGCCGCTACCTTCTAATGCAAGAGTTCGAACGCGTGATGGTCAGCAAACTTATTTACATAAAAAAATCGGTAGTAGTCTAACGAGTGGTGTTCAGTAAAATTGTTTGGCACACGAGCAGTCCCAAACACTGGTATTAAATGAGCAGCGCGGATAATCAAACTGACATGAATGAATGATAGCAGAGGTTTGCGTGCAGATGTATGATTTGGCTGTACAATCCACATACCGGTGTTCTCGTCCAGCGCCTCACCGCAACGTCGAAACCATCGCACGAGCGCACAAGGATAATGGATCCCGCCGTATCTGAATGAGGTGAGGAGCAATATTCGCACAACGCTGATATCGCTCCCGCCTATCCCGCCTCCAAATGGGCTAGAGCGAACGAATGCGCAATCAAATCGCGGTGTCAGCCCGCGCCACTGCGGCGTTGCTCGGATATGCTCGCGGCGCATCCCACCAAGACCCGATGGGTCACTAGGGGCGTAAAATGTAGCCTTGGCGGAGTAGTGGACGTAAACGGCATCTCGGGTTTGTGGACAGCGATCAAGCGGTACTGGGACTTGTGATATGACAACGTCAGGATGCAGCTGGCTGTACAGGAATCTTCGAGCCAGTTCTGGCAATTGTGGCTGACCTATTTCACGGGCTAGACCCTCGAATGTACGCGAATGTTGTCGTTCTGTTCAGGTACCCTTTAGTGTTCATACTGACCTATACATGTAAATTTATAGCTCTACGCACGCACAGTGACCGCCAATTGAGTGCGGCCCTGAGTTCTAGATCCTGATATGGCTCCATTGCCGTCATTGCCTTTGACAGTAGGGGGTTTTGTCACTGGCTGGTCCTGCATCATCTTATCTGGGACTAGAAACATGCATGGTTATCAGAATTCAGTATTGCTCCAGTATTTGTGTCGCTGTCAGAGAACTCACATATTGCTTGAACCTCAGCAGACAAACAAGAACCTTTGAGCATGCCCCGGCTTTCAAAGTCAACACGCGAGGCAGAGAGTTTGTCCAATCGTTGATTCGTCAACAACATTTGGCCGAGAGCCTCAAATCGGCTTGATCTTCGCCATGGCTCTTTGACAGCCCTGATGTGCATTGACTCAGTAATTGATGAGCACAGTCCATTCGGCGCACCATACATCCATACGAGAAGAGTATAGTGTATGAGAGAATGCTGTCGTGGAAGGGAGAAGCCGGTTGGGCGGACACCTGTGGTCTGGAAGATGACTCGGTAGTGATGAAATCGTTCAAGCGCTTCTTCCAATGCTTTCACGGTCGTGGAACTGTGCATATCACGACGGGCAATGTAACAGAACTCCAGGAATGCGCGAATTGCACGGACCATATCACGAGGTACATGATCTGCGATCGCAGGAAGCCAGATCTGATAGCAGCCGTTCAGTGCATTCGTCATGGCATGATGCTTGGCAGAGTGGAACAGACCTTCATGAGTGCCTTGGAGTCATCCCCAGTCCACTGTTTAAACCCACGTCCTTCTGGAAATCGTCGCAGACCCGAAAATGGTGGTGCAGCAGCAATACTATGCAGGTATTTAAAGAGACAGCCTATCACAAAGTGTGAGAGAACTCACCGTCGGTCGATCTCAGCCATGATAGCTTGCCCGCGAGACTTCCCGTGAGTGATCTCAAGGTATTGTTCAACCCAGTCCACTAGATGGTCCTTGAATGTGCCCTTGATCAATTGGTGTAGCAGATCCGGTGAGAGCAACTCATGAATATCAGCACGGGGGAAGTCGTTTGTGAAAGGCTATCGTCAAAAGTCAGCAACGAATCAGGTAAGCATGAAAAGCCGCTGTGGAACAATGTCGGCAATAGCTTTTGATGTGCGCGATTCAGCGCAGGCCAAGCCACTGCAGCATGAGGCACAGCCGCGACGAGAAACACTCTATACAGCTTGATTTCAATATCATCTGACATACATCTGTCGTATCTTGCCCGGAGTACCCATGGCATACATATGATCATCACAATGCTCGAGCAAAGGACAGGACAAAGCAACAAAAGGAAGATGAGAAGACGTACCACTATATCGCCAACAAGACCATATTCGTTCCACAGCTCTCCTAGCTCCAACCCTCGGACCAGAGTTTCGGTGTGCTTGCGAGAACGACGTCCACCATTGGTGCCATCAAGATCATTGTTTCGCGTTGTACATCTCCACAACTCTACTCAGCTACCTAGCCTAGAAAGACTACAAGAATGTGAACTCACTTTGGGCACCATCCCTGCACAATGCATGCGAGAAGCGCTTGTTCGGGATAGTCAGCAATATATGGCCCCAGTCCGTAGATCACCCTCCGAAAGTGGCCATCAGCACATCGAACGACTCGCGGTGTGGTCATGTAGGGCTTGAGATTGCGCAGAATTCTGGACAGAGATGAGTGAAAGAGTTGTCGTCGGTATTTGCGAAATAACGGGTCATCCGCATGTTCCTTGTCAGCTTTAAAGTGATTTTTACTATGACGAGAAAGACGAAGCAGCGAAAGCGCTCACTGACTTTTGGGAATCGCCAGAAATCCGATAAGCACTACTGCGTCTCGATGAGCACGTCGCACGCTGTTGTGAGTATTCCCTATACCCATATAGAGCGGATAATACTCATTTTGTCCTGTGGCCACAGAGACTGTTGTTTTATCACTTCCTAGAATGATGGGTACGAACGCTGCGCCATGAGTTCGCTCATTTTCTGCAATCATATCCTATTAACAGCGTGATAAAGATAGTTACCACACGTCAGATGGAGGCAAGAACGTACCACTTGTTTCCATGCCCACTCACCAGACATGAAGTCCTTCAATCGCCGCTCACCATGATGGAATTTGCGGAATGGTGCATAGTCCATTTGACCGTCAAAGTCAACATTGCCGAGGATATGGTCAGCAACCGCAAGCGGGTTCCGGAACCAGACATCTGATTCCGTCGTCATCCAGGTGGGTACATCACCATTAGGCAGTTCCCCTTGATACGACATGCTGAAACTCTCCCATTTGACGTCGCCAAGTGACGTGGAGTCGATTGTGTGATACAGGTCCTCCGTGTTGGTGAAGGGTGCATAGTCACCGTGCTTGACCAGGCTTGCACCCCATAGATTGAGTAGTGTGTTGATGTTGCCCGCTGACATTTGCTCACGCTTATACAGGAGTTCTGCAACCTCAAACTCGACGCGACTGCTATATGGAGACCAGTCGTCTATGGCCCTGGGTGCGCGAGGAGGTGGCACAGCATTTTGAGGCAGAAACTCTCCATTTTTGTCGCACGGGTTTCCTTTCGTAGCAACTCAGTAAGCTATCAGAAAATTTGCATCTATGTGTTCCTCACCACTTAGGTAGGGGTGGTAGTCCCGTATTACTTCTTCATCATCCGAAACCACACTACTTTGAGCTTCGTCATCGTCACACTGATTAGGAAGCATTTCCTCTGAACCATCTGAGTAGACCGAAAAGCGATCACTAGGGCAGCTCTCTTGCCAGTCATCTTCAGAGTGGACGGACTCTTCAATCTCCTCAGAAACAGTCGTTCGATGCCGATCTCGGTGAGCGTCTCCTGTCACAGAATCTCGGTCACTCCTCTCAGCGCATGCGAGCGCCTCTGAGTCTGCAGCGTCAATGTCGAATGGAGTCAGTGAGTGCATGCTCGTACGCTCCACTGCGCGTCAAGCCTATAGCTTACCATATCGCATTTCTGTATCAGCATAGTCTTCAGAAGGCCTCCCGGTCTCGTCATCGGAATGCATGCTCCGGCACTCGCTGTCATCTTCGTAGGGTCTAGATGTCCATCATGTACTGCAGTGTCAAGCCCGGTGGACGTCGAGTTGGGATTTGCTTACTGTGGCTCCCAATCTATGTATTCATCACGATTTTCATCATCGTCAGGTTTACACTGATATTCTGAAGGTGGGCTGCTACCCATAGTACCTGCAAGAGCGCTCTCTGACGAGCCAATAGTAGACCCTTCATCAACACGATATGACGAAGTGTTGGAGGTATCCTCTTCCAGTGTCCTGCGTGCTGTATCTCACTCAATCACCGGCACTGAATGCCTAAATGCGCCGCTATGTGACGTACGATTCTCATTCTCCCATGCTGGTGGAACCTGACTGAATGGTCGTCTATCATGAGCATAGGTCCCTCCCAATTGCTGTGGATGTGCAGCGCGGGTGTGCTTGGTGAGTCCAGACCTGTTTTTGAAACGTCGCAGGCACCCTGGCAGGCCACAAGGATACGGATATGCAGCAAACATGAGTCACAGTTCGAGGAGTTCGTCTGGTGGCACTGAAGAGCTGAACATCCAGATGGATCTTGTTGCTCAACTGTGAAGGTATGGTTTGCATGTGATACGCAGTAGGTTGCTGACCATACCCCAAATAATTCAGACGGGGTTGCTTCCCGTTCAAGCATTATTGCCGAGCACGCAATCTGCTCGCAACGCATGTTCAACTTTGCCTTGAACTTTCATGACAGTCGCATTCCTCTCATCATCCCTGCTCTCTTCCTGCAGTCTCCATCGATGCCGTCCACACCTTCGCAACGTCGCACACGTGCATCGAATGCTCTGAAGCATCCTGGTCATATTGTTGCGCCTACTCCTCGACGGACCTCAGCACAGGTCAAGGAGGACAAGAAACGTGAAGAACTCCAGAAGGAGAGGCAAGCCAGCAAGAGGAAGCGAGCTCTGGAGGCTATCGCAGAAGAGGAGGTGCAGATGCAGGATGAAGATGAACTGGCAAAGGCAAATCATGCCGTCAAGCATATCGGAACAGGTTCTGCAGTCCATTCTGTCTGTATGCTGCTGCGGCATTGCTAATCAGGCCCACAGTGAAGAAGAAGGCAAAGCAGAGTGCTTCGAAGAAGACCGGCAAAGGAGGACATGACGAGCCATACGAGTCCGACCTCACCGAATTGCCTTCTGAAGATGAGCTGCCGAAGAAGAAAGCGAAGAAAGATTCTAGCACTAGAGTGACGATTGAGCAGGCTCGCCTTGAGCTTGTAAATCGAAAGGCGACGGAGCCAGGTGACATCCGATCGAAAGAAAAATTGGTTGTAGATCCAGGTGCGCGTCTGAAGAGCTCGACAGTGGCCCACGGAAGGTACGTATCACTGAGTTACTCTTCAATATATCTGCTGATCATCGGGTTTACTAGTGGTCGCACGGTGACTGCCCATCACGGGACACTCAAAACGTTTTCCGGAGAGCTTCTGACATGGAATCCATACGTTGAACCAGGCTTATTTCTTTAATATTCATCGTCTAACACAGTGCCTGCTGGGCAAAGGCAACGCATTAGGGTTGACAGTCCGAAGCACGATCATGTACACGTGGCAACCTTCGGACACCCATCGGCACACCAGACCTCGAAAGTCACGCCACACAGCAGCCGCTACTTGGGCAGGGGTCCCATACAAGACAAGGGGTTCGCAAGTGAATCAGACGAAGACGTCGAACGCATTGCTGCGATGTCGAGTCCTGTGAAGGCTCCAGTAATGCGGGCCACACATCAGGTACGAGCATATTAATCATGATGTCGAGACGTTGCACGACATTATATGAATGTTACTGATGGGGCTACTGCTAGAATATGGTCAAAATAAATGATATCGATAATATAGATGTGACTCCGTTTGCCAAGCCGTCTCTATACAAGGTCTGTCAAGTCACGAAAGCAGTTGCAGATGCTTTTCATGCATTCCTCTGACTTGAATTTGTCCTTCAAGTCCGTCATCAACCACGGCGTCATAGACGTTGAGGATACGCCTCATCCGATCCGCGATCGCACCACCGCCAATGTATGTATGGCTCGTCGGGCTTATCTATGGAAATATCTGACAACCTTGGATCCTTAGACTTATGTGAAGGTGGATGACATGCGCCGTGCGGCCCATGCCAACTTGATTGTTGTCAAGCGTGAGCCATCGAACATCATCAGGCGTGAACTTTTTAGCACTACAAAAGCGAGCCAATCACGCCGTCCCACTGGAAAGAGCAAGACATCCGATTTGCCGGCAGGTGCCAATGACAATGGACGCTGGCAGCATGTCTTTGTTCTGACTCTTCGTCGTTATGCTGGGACGCTGGTGAATCCATGGATTATTAAAGATGATGAGTTCATCGAGGCTCTGCAGTTGATTTGGAACGCAATATACGGTAATAAAGTCCCCCATCAAGTTGCCTGCAATGACCATGTCTTCAAACTCGTGAGTGTCGAGCTCATTATTTCGTTCTGCATTTCTGAACTTGGCTTCACCCACTGGAACAATGATGCAGGCTACACAGCGTCTTAGTGAATGGCGCAGCAGTTTCGGCTCTACCGCTCTGCGTATTCTCGAGAATTTCTTTATTGGAGACAAGGAGAATTCATATGATAATGTCGAAGATCGTTGTGAATTCACGGAGTACATGTTGTCGAAGCTACGGTTCACTTACGAGCATGCGGTCGGAGACAACAAGAAGGTGATTATGACCTCATTCATCTGAACGCGGTGATTGTCTAAGTCTTCTCTCTCCAGGAATGGAGGGGTCTCTATCAATCCATGTTCATACTGCGACTAGTTGCAAGTCACTTCACCCTGACCAAGGGTGCTGTAAGTGTTCCTGGCCTCGCCGGTATGGAAGAAGACAAGGAATGCCCCATTGGTGCGATTGCTATGGCATCTGCCGCGGTATGTGATACATCATACCTAACAATTAAAACGTCTTCCTGAAACATTTCTGACACTTCAGACCTATCGTGCACTGTTTCTTTGGGTCAACAATGACATGACGTTGGAGAACGGCAAGGCAATTATGCTGAAAGGCTTGAACGTCGCTACTGGTGATGCTACAAACAGTGAGACTGCCTTTAGCGAAGTGAAGTATCGGGTCGACACGATAGGTTACGCAAAGGCAGCGCAGAAGCTTGCATCTACGAAGCCGAAGAAAATGGGCTGCATCATCGAGCGTGCGATGAAGATAGCGCGTGCCGGCAAGTCTATCACTCGAAGAGAGGTTATCAATGTTGACGCTTCCGAGCTGGATTCCGATGAGGACCCGTCGAAGCTTGTTGAGCTCGGTTCTGATACCGATGGCGAATAGAGGGCTTAGGAATGCGCCTTAGGTACGCCCTCGCCTCGTTAGTTGATCCGAGTGTGTAACATATCCGACTGTAGTACCGGATTTCGTGATGATTGACCTACTTGCTCATTGGTCTTTTGCGACTTCTGCATGGAATTGGACGCTTTGGCTTCCCTGCTAATTTGCTTGTACGATGTCTCACTTTTCTTGTGTTTCCTTGCTAGTTCATTTGTACGACGTCTTACTTCTCTTGTTATATGCATTATTCAGAATTGCGATTGGTTCTTATTACTACGAGTTTGCCTTAAGAGTTTATCTCGGGTTGTGCCTCAAATTATCCAATCAGCTTGAGAATTCCTGTGCAGCTTGGAAGTAGGCCGGGTGGCTTGTCCTGCCTTTTCCTGCTGGCCAACAGCCGAGTTGTCCCAAGTACAAGACACAGAAAGCACGTTGAAGCGCACAAGATGACTTACAAGACTCATTATAGATGAAATAAACGGCTAAGGATCGCACAAGACCTGGGACCTCCTTTTCGGCTGATGCACTTGTCCATACTGCATCACTTTTCATCAGAGCAAAAAAGTCAAAAAAGCGCATTTTGATTTTCCTGATGAAGAAAGCCAGTCGCGCTCTCCTGCCCTCGATCAACAATTCACAATCAGCCGCTTCGATTGTCAGTGCGCAGCGTGCCGCTTCTTCCACTGATGG
>NW_024468530.1:516775-521677 GCF_001632365.1 Laetiporus sulphureus 93-53 | reverse complement strand
GACCGTCTGGAATGGCAGAGATGGGGGAGTGGATAGGGCAGAAAGAGGTGTATGGGCTGCATCTTGACTCCTGATCGGCTGCGGTAAGCTCGCATCGGAGCATCGCTGGTATCTCCCATGTGGTGTTGCCTTCTCTGTTGCATATATATGTTGCTGACACAAACTGAAGCCGCAGCCCTTTTACTGGCAGCCTATGTATCACCTGCACAATCTTGTGCAAAACGAGGCAGCGTGGAGCTTGGCAGTACCAGTTTCGAGACCTTACCGAGGGCGCCGCCACTGCGATAGCGGGGTTTCAAATCATACAGGTTCTCACTTCTGTTCTAGGATAGGGTCTAATTTGAAGCATCGCATGTCACAATTGGACGTACCCACGCCTGCTTCCAGGATGTTGCGAATCATCTCACAGTTTGAACTTGTCAGCTCAGCTCGGTTCATCAATTCTGGGCCCACCGGTGAGTGACGTGTGACTGGGAACATTGCAGATCAGCGCACGATCCATCAATCCGATGGCCTCAGATGAATGTCTGGCCGCATGAAGGCAATCTCGTGGACACATTCTTTCTTGATGGCCGGCCTTCTTCACTAATCATTAATCTATTGTAGAATTTCGAACAACTTCCGGTGCATCTCAAGCACCAAAATTGGTCTTGATTAATGAACTAGCCCAAGTCTGTATCTGACCTCAGCACAATCAATACTGTGTCTGGACTCATTCCTCCTGCACGTATGCTGACATTCTCAACTTCTTCTGGCTGTCGTGAGACCATCCTCAGCTGATGGATGAATTGAGAAGCTTACTGGAGTGGTGCACAGTAGGGTGCCCACTGCCGAGTGCTTGTCTCTACACCAGCACTTGTACTGCTTGCACTCGAGTCTCGAGTGAAAGATATATGCAAATGCAATCCCATTCCTCAAAGTGACCCATGTCGCCTCAGCTGAGCATACCCTTCAATGTTCCGAGTATTCATCCTGACTTCCTGACATCATGTTCGGCGGAAGTGTGCAGGTGAGTTCATTGAGCGGTCTTCTCCCGCTTATATTGATGTGGCTCAAGGAACGTCAGACTCATGGCACCAGCGGTAAGGTTTGCCAATGATTTCTAAACTTCCTTGTGTCGCACGGCATGGTGATGGTGAGAAAGCACGAGAGTAACACATTAATAATAATTAGGGAGACAGACGTTGGCGGCATCTGACCTTCTCCCCCCTTCCCTCCTACCTAGATTCTCACCCTTCATGCGCGCATGTTCGTCTCCACCGCTCTCACTTTGTGCTGAATTCAACTGTCCAATCACTCGTCGTGGTCATGTTCGGTGAGTACCACTCACGTCTGATCCTTGCTGACCACCTTGCTTTCTGGGAATGGTGTGGCATGTGCAGAATATCACATCCAGGTCTGATCGTGCTTGTGCCCCGGTCCCGCACCATCTCATTCGGTAAGTGCTTTCAACGATCGCTTACCCTGTTTGGTTTGTACTCACGTTTCCGGTGCGCAGACACGTTCTCGCTGCTTGCAAAATGTGCAGCCTGTGAATCGATCAGCAATCAAGCAACAGAGTCCTAATTGAGAAAGACGGTCGCGCTCTCCCACCCTCGGTCAACAATTCACAATCAGCCGCTTCGATTGTCAGTGCGCAGCGTGCCGCTTCTTTCACTGATGGACCGATAACAATAACGTACGCACCGCACCTCTGTCCTTATTCATGTGCTGACAACCTAAACGCGCTCACGACAGGACTACCGCGAGAGTCGGCTGGCCAGCATGAGGCCGCTGAACATGCGAGATGAACCGTCGCCTAGTCCATGCTGCCATGCCTGTGTCTGACACCGCGACGGATGTCTCCAGGTGGTGGCATTAACTGACACAAGCTTCTCCCAGACAGTACACGGCCACTGCGTCAGCTCATCACGACCAGGCGGAATGCACCATGTCACCATGTGCAGGTCTCCACCAAAGTACATCGGCATGCATACGCAGCTCCTTGCTCAGTCGCTGACACGGACAGGCTCACTGAAACTCGCCAGGATGTTCCCTCATCTTGTGGGTCTCGCATGCCCGCACGTGGCGAAACAGCCAACCCGTTCGTGTCATCCTTCCGGACGGACACGTTTTCCAAGCAGCACGCAGCCGCTGCCCTCATGAAGTCCACTCGCGATGACCTCATTTCCATCCCTGTAGAAACCATCGATGACTTGAGCATAATTGTTGAGGACAACCATCGCCACTGTGTTCGTAAATACCGTCCTGCCAGTGTACCCATCACACACCTGCGTTCGATGCAACCATCGACGCATCCTCGTCGCTCAACCAACCCGAAGACGGCTGTCAAAGCCGCTAAACGATTGCTGCCACGACATTGAAGACTCACTCGTCATGGCACGGCACCATGTATGCGAATCTCCACCCGACCGTCAACGTGGATGCTTCGCGAAATTGATGCAAATGCGCCGACTACAAATCCTCCAGCCCGAACTTACCCCGTGCACAGCGCGTTTCCGGGGCTAGCATAGATTAACACCACTCCAACTTGCCCACGCCTGTCTTTCCCAGACAGCGCACGGCGGCCACCGTGACATCCGTTGAGGAGTCTCCGGACGCGGTGTGCCGCTCTTCACTTGACCACCAATACCCACTCCTCGCAGGACCAATGGATACGTACCGACAGCAAACCTCCGACCGGACCTTGGACGCAGCGGCATCCGTCGCTCCTCGCGTAAGTCCCGTCCATACGATTTTCTGGGTAGACCGTCGATGACGCTGTTCCCGGCCCAGACTCGCTATCTGGACTGTCATGGTACGCTGTGCATGTCGATCGATCGTGGCTGTCTGACCAGTGAGTAATTGATACGCACCAGGACGACTGACACACGCGGACAGCAAGCCCATCCGATCTGGACACCGTTCCGTCCACCGCCTCTTCCGTAAGTCCACTCGCACACCTCGCCTGTCGCCCGTCGCTCATGCTCTCCGTGCAGACTGCGTTCATTCGCCTCGCAAGCAGGTAAGCCTGCACCCGCCGGTCTCGCAACCACGTCCTCACCCCACATCATGGCCAGGCCACCCGGACAGATCAAGACCGAGGAGAATACAGTCGAAGGGTTGTGTTTGATGGGTGGATGTAATAGGGTAGAGGAAATGGCATTGAGGCAAGCGTCGGAAGGACCGATGACAGCGAGCGTGAGTGATGGGACGCGGCGCAGCTGGCGAGTTGGCGAGCACGCTTGAGATTGGTGAGAGCGTGCATGATCAGCGGCGCACGATCGGTATGAGATGCAGAATAGCAGCTCGATCCTGTGAGAGGGCGACAAGGCCCACTCGAAGTGGGATGAGTGTAATGGAGGTCGATTCTCACGCGTGCCATCGCCTCCGCGCGCGATAAGCAGTGAACACGAGAGACGAGATGCGTGCTCGCAGCGCACACTAGCACCATCGCACGACGTGTCTCGAGGCATTCAATTGGCCCACGATGGCGATGCGGTGTGCGGACGCGCAAGGGGTTCACGGTGAGACATTCGCCCGCGGGCAGCAGGACCATGCGGCGTCACCGTCTCGGACTGTGCTCGCGTCCTCAATTCACATCATGGCCTACATGCTGAAAGCCGTCCGGAGAATGGAGAAGAACGTTGAATTGAAAATGAGTAGTACGGGGAGGGAACATGGGAGTGGAAACAAAAGAGACGAGCCTGAGAAGTGCCCATACCGACTGCATGTCACACGTCCCGTCCAGCGCCGCATCGTCCAGCAGCATTGCCCGTGAAGCAGATAGCAAGGCGCGTCGCCACAGCGTTAGCATCGCGACGCAAGCTCGTTGAGCTCCGGCATCTCCAGCTCGATGATGGTCGCGTTCTTGCCTTGGCAAGTCTGCACCACCCTCACCTGATTGTCGAGTGGAGGTCCTGCAGCGTTATCGGCAGCGCCGAGAGTGGCATGTACGTCGTCCTCAATAGATGCATAGGGGGCATTCTCGACCAGTGGCATGCGCCGCGGGATGCGCTTGGGGAGAGATCGCGGTTACTGGTTTGTTTGCCGTTGGGGTCGATCGACGGGTGCCACCGTTGAGCGCATGCCATCTCAGCTTGCCTGTCCCCACGGCATCCGTCGGTCAGCTTTAAGCAGTGCAAATAGGCTGCGTGGCGCATATACCCGATTCTCAGTCATCATCATCCTGACTCCATCCGGATCCCGATACCTTAATATTGCCATGCCTCGTGGCTTCCATACCCTCCAAGTTGCCTGTGCACATCCGCCGCACAGCCATACCCGGATCCACCGTCACTAATGCCGCTTGAATATCCTCGACTCCGCCCCTGTCAAGCAAGCAATCTCATTAAGGCACGTCCGTTCTGAAGACCCCATCAGCATGTGGTCTCCATTCGGACGAAACACCATCGACCAGCCATGGGAGGTCGTCGGCTCCAAGAGCGTTGAGCCCGTGCCGACATTCGACGACCACGACGGTGAGTTTGGCTATGCGATCGGAATCACCTCAAGCTGAGCTTTTGCATTTGCACGACAGACCTGGACAGCATTTGCACGACAGATCTGGACATCGTGCGCGCGAGCCCGACTGACATCAGCGCGAAGAGCGTGTTCGACGTCAAGCCGCCGTTCGTGCACGCGACCGCAGACGCTGCTCACCCACGCAGGTTCGATCTGGGAAGTGCGCTGCGCACCGCACTCGCGCCTGCTGAAGGAGGCCGCGCGCCTCGGGTACAACGTCTTCCTGCTCGAGGGGTGAGTCCTTCACCCCCGATGCCCATGCACTTTACCAAGTTCTGCCATCACAGCTGGTCAGTCACCCTCATGCGCAAGCACGTCCATACGCCCCCGCCCTCTCCGCCCCCTTCTGCCTCGTCCGCCGCCCCGCTCTCCCTGTGCCGCTCTTCCAGCACCCCTTCC
>NW_024468530.1:515634-516675 GCF_001632365.1 Laetiporus sulphureus 93-53 | reverse complement strand
AGTGGCATGCGCCGCGGGATGCGATGGAGGCTGCGCTTGGGGAGAGATCGCGGTTACTGGTTTGTTTGCCGTTGGGGTCGATCGACGGGTGCCACTGCGACCGCGGCCATTAGGCGGTTGTGCGCATGCCATCTCAGCTTGCCTGTCCCCACGGCATCCGTCGGTCAGCTTTAAGCAGTGCAAATAGGCTGCGTGGCGCATATACTCGATTCTCACTCATCATCATCCTGACTCCATCCGGATCCCGATACCTTAATAGTGTCTGTATCTGCCATGCCTCGCGGCTTCCATCTCCAAGTTGCCTGCGTGCACATCCGCCGCACAGCCATACCCGACGGATCCGCCGTCACTAACGCCGCTTGCATATCCTCGACTCCGCCCCTGTCAAGCAAGCAATCTCCTTAAGGCACGTCCGTTCTGAAGACCCCATCAGCATGTGGTCTCCATTCGGACGGAACACCATCCACCAGCCATGGGAGGTCATCGGCTCCAAGAGCGTCGAGCCCGTGCTCACATTCGACGACCACGACAGTGAGTTTGGCTATTGCGACGCAGTCACCTCAAACTGAGCTTTTGCAGACCTGGACATCGTGCGCGCGAGCCCGATTGACATCAGCGCGAAGAGCGTGTTCGACGTCAAGCCGCCGTTCGTGCGCGCGAGCGCAGACGCTGCCCACCCGCGCAGGTTCGACCTCGAAAGCGCGCTGCGCACTGCGCGTTCGCGCCTGCTGAAGGAGGCCGCGCGCCTCGGGTACAACGTCTTTCTGCTCGAGGGGTGAGTCCTTCACCCCCGATGCCCATGCACTTTACCAAGCCCTGTCATCACAGCTGGTCAGTCACCCTCATGCGCAAGCACGTCCATACGCCCCCGCCCTCTCCGCCCCCTTCTGCCTCGTCCGCCGCCCCGCTCTCCCTGTGCCGCTCTTCCAGTACCCCTTCCCAGCCGCTCGACCCGCATTCACTCTGGCGCGTGTCCATCCTCTACAAGGCCCGGCCCGCACTCGCGCGTAGTCCCCCGCCGAGACAGTATCTTCCGCCGCC
>NW_024468530.1:491920-512742 GCF_001632365.1 Laetiporus sulphureus 93-53 | reverse complement strand
CTGCAGACCCTCCTCATTGCCGTGCCCAGGTACGCGCATATCCTTCACGTCATTTGCTGCCGCGTTCTGACACCATCGGCCAGGACCCTGGTCAAGGAGTGGAATCAGAAGTACGAGCGCCTCTCGTCGATGGTTGTCCCCCGCTCGTCCCAGCTTATCGCACAGGACGACGAGTATGCGCTCTTCGCTGTGGTCATCTTCAAGAAAGTCTTTGATGAGTTCATACAGAAATGCAGGGAGAACAAGTGCGTTCATCCGGAGTGTCTCGCGCTTTCCTTCTAAACACTTTGTTCAATGCTATAGGTACATTGTGCGCGACTTTACGTTCTCTGAGGACCTGCTCGAGAAGCAACGCGAGGAGCTCGAAGTAGCAGACACAGCGGAGAAGGAGCTTTGGGTACGTCTGTCTTCATTCTTTCCAGCCGCTCACAGCTTTGCGGTCTCTGCTCACTACATCCTTTCCTTGTGCATTTCCCTCGGTCCGAACTTGACCTGATTCACATATGATCTCTCCATCTCCCTTTACCTGTTGCAACAAAACAGACAGAGCTCCTGCAGCTTTCGCGAACGAACTTCTCGGAGGCATTTCAAATATTAGTGCATCTAAAAGTGTTGCGCCTATACGTGGAGAGCGTGCTACGATACGGGCTACCCGCGTCGTATATCGGGTTCTTCGTCAAGGTACGCCCCCGCTCGCGTCTTCGTCTCATCTATCCTCACTGATGTGCCCCCGCGCACACGTGCAGCCCGAGCCAAAAGCGACGAAGCGCACGCTCGCGACGCTCCAGCAGACGTTTGCCTACCTCGCGCGGAGGTCGAACCCGAGCACGGCCACGGGCAAGGGAAAGCCAAAGGTCTCGTCGGGCGTGGGAGGGGAGGACTTTGCGGGTGAATACCAGGCTGTGCTGGAGCAGGAGTACTTTGACTTCGTGCTGTTTGAGGTACCGTGGATCGTACTATAGTGCGTTTAGTGTAGGATGGACGGACAGTGTCACGAATACCCTATCAGATGAGATAGACTGAATTCACGTTCATATTGTATGGTCAGAGACCCTAACCCGAGGGGGCACGCCATAGGGCAAGTCGGTGATGCATTTACTCTCATCGTTCGGCCGCTGTTCCAGTGCCTGCGCGGCTCGCATCCGACCTCTCACGTCGTGCATGTTTCTCAGCACTCGACGTCTTTCCTGCACATTATAAGGAGGGCTCATTGACTGGTTGGACGTTCCCCCCTCAAGTTGTTCGTGCTCCCCAGGCTTGCCAGTGAATTCGGAAATCTTACTCGATCATGAGCCTGGCCTTGATCACTGCTGCTGCGACTGGGCGGACGCTCGCCCGCACGGGCGCGCGCACTGCAAGAAGTGCGTTGGACGGGGCTGCTAAGCGTCATATATCTACACAGCCTACGCCGTCTTCCTTCACGTTGAAAGCCAGCACGATCGTTGTGCGGAATCGCACACCGCTCTTTGCAGGACGGTGTGCATGGGCCTCCATACCCTCGCTACCCTCCACAGGTTATCAATCACGGCGGTACGCGACACCGCCGCCGCAGGTAGTACACAGGTGCGTTTCTCCATCCTGTATGCCGCCCACTTCCGTTTCCGCCCTCGTTTCGTTAGGATGGAGCTAATCGGTGTACCCGCGTAGCGACTTGCCGATGGAGAGATATCACGCGTATGCAGACGCGACGATGGACCGCATGCTTGAGTCGCTCGAGGAGCTGCTTGACACGGTGACGGATCCGGAGTATGAAGTGGAGTATAGTGTGAGTGGTTTGCGATGTCTCGACTGGCGAATGGGGACCTTGCCGCCTCTGATCCCTCTCCCTCCCTTCCCCCCACCTTCTATCCGATGTCGTCGCCCCGTGCTTGCTTGTGTGTATAATACTGATTATCGGCTACTTTTACATAGAGCGGCGTCCTGACGCTGAAGCTCGGCGAGAACAGGACCTACGTGATCAACAAGCAGCCGCCGAACAAGCAGATCTGGCTCTCCTCACCTATCAGGTGCGACCATTTCTTTCTCTCTTCCATACAGTGCTTATAGTCAGCATGTCACAACAGCGGCCCGAAGCGGTACGACTACGTGGAATCCGCGGACGACTGGGTGTATGACCGGGACGGGCGCACAATGGGCGAGCTGCTCGACCGGGAGCTGAGCGCTGCGTTCGGACGTGAGGTCAGTCTGGGGCTCACCAGGGTGAGCAAGCTGGATGCATGACGCGCCACTTCGAGCGCCGTCGCCTCATACTCGGACGTCTGCGGTGACTGTTCTCATATGGGAGATGAACGTGGAGAAGGGTGGGGGCGCGCGACACCCTTGGACGCTGAGAGCGGCTGCGTTTGGGCGGTTTGACTAGGTGCTTCTTCCTTGTCCCGTTGCTCGGCTAAACGGACGGAGCTCGCTGGGAAGCATGGTCGCTTTCGGGGAAGTTGCGGAGGAGGTGTGGTTTAGCTGATCGGATGCTAGTACGTGTAAGCGTTCATTAGTTATTAGCGTGGTGTCGGCGTTCGCGTTCGCTGCGTCGGGGCGGCTACTGTAGTCGTGCATGGGAGAATTTAGTACTGACAGGTAGCCTTACTGACCCTTGAGCTTCCTATGATGCTTTGTTGTTTTGTAATGGCGCTTCATCAGCGATGAGAGCTGCGGGGCGCTGAACTCGGAACAAAGGTAGTCTCACTTTCTTCCATTCGTGGAAACACCGTTCAGATGAGGATGAGACCAGAGACGGTCTTCGATTTATGGGACGGCATGCATATCGTATGGTACGTGGAATGCAGTGTATGCGAAATGATAGAAAGGGCGGTGATGTACATAATGCAGTAACGTGGACAATGGTAGTAGGAAGCGATGCGACGTGCGATGCAGATGCGAATGAATGCCAACGATGAGCAAGAAGCAGTGGCAGAATGGAGGGACATAAACAAGTCAGGCAGAATTTATGTACTATTATTGCGTGGAAAGCGGCATTGAGTGAGAAGTGGCGGGTGAAAAGCGGATCAATGCACTCACAGCTCCTGTACTCTCTTGCGCATGTTGCGCATCCAGCTTGTGCTTCCGGCTAAGAAAGAGAGAGCCAAGTATTCTGGGAACGAAAAAGTGAGTGAGCGAGATGTGGCCCGGCATTTGGAGCGAGCTCACCTATTGGTATCCTCGTAGCGTTGGGTGACGTTCTGGACCTCAAGCTCATCTATCGACGGAGTCATCGTGAGGAGGGTAGAAGCTTTGTCAGGAACGTAATCAGATGAATGTTTCATCAACGATTCGTGTGGTGCATTTCGGATGTTTGGTGCATTCGTCGAGAATAATGGTGATTGACGTGATGGTTGTGGTAAGTGCGGTTCGTGGGACGACAAGGAGGTGCCGCACGTAGGCGCAGTCGGGGAGGAAAAAATCATGCGATGTCTCTGTTCTGCATGCAAGTCGTGCAGCAAGGTATTGGCAGCCTTATACAGCCCCGCCTCCTCCTGCCACTGCGCCTTTCCCTGTGCATGTTCTGAGCGGTGCCGCTCCTCATGGACATCCTCTTCTTCGTCGACATCCCCATCATCATGTGCCTCGCGGTCGAAGCGACCCTTCGGCAAGACGTCGTCGCGTGAATGCGCGAAGTACCGTCGGCGCTTAGCCAACCGCTCGAGGAGGTCGTGGTCCAGTGCGGGCTCGGACGAGAATGCAGCATCCGGAGAGGGACCGGGCGACGTTGGCCGTTGTCGCTTGAGCATTGGAGCTGCGGGACCCTGAAGAGGAAAAGGCAAGAATGCGCAAGAGGTTGCTCCTGAGGGCTGAGAGGAGGATAGCCACACGCGGACGCCAGAACTTTGGCGTGACGCGCTCTTCGACGCGTCCCGAGAGAGCGCGCATCAGTCATCAGTCACGCTTTATGTAAGCGCATTGGCTACTCTTGGGCTATCTCTCTCTGTTGCATTCTCGTTCAATATTCTCTGTCACACTGCCGCTCATCCTTCCTGCAGATCAACATGGTCGACACGGATGTGTTCGCAGCGATGGGCATTTCCGGCTTTGGAAAGAAGTCAAAGCAGAGACAGCTCGACCCAAACCGCTTCGAGAAGAACAAACGTGGAGAGGTGAGCGGATGTCTCAGTCCTACTGTACATTGCTTCTAATCCGCATTATCCCCCAAGACAATGGGATCCTCAACAGCGGCTCAGAGGAAGGAAGAAGACGAGACTGCTCCTGCTCCGGCAAGCACGCCGTATGTTAAGGTGCAGCCTGCTCTATCGCCCTCACCAGCAGAATCAGAGTTCGATGTGGACGACATTGGCCCTCCGCCCCCTCCTCCGGAAATCCACGCAGACCAGAATCAAGAAGGAGAGCCTGAATTTGACGTTTCGGACGACGAAGACGACGACACCCCCCAATTCCCCATCACTCACGAACTATTGCTGAAAGATCATACGAAGGTCGTGTCTGCCTTGACTCTCGATCCATCAGGAGCGCGGGTGTTGTCGGGCTCGCACGACTATGATTGTAAGCTGTGGGACTTTGGTGGGATGGACTGGAGGTGTAAGCCATTCAAAACTTGGGAGCCCGCGGGTACTTACTACGTATGTCGTACTCTCTCCCTCAGGGCAGGCATGCGGCTGAATTCAGATTGGTATACGTAGATCCACGACCTGAAGTATTCGAATGACGGGCAGCAGTTCCTTGTTCTGTCGGGAACGATGCAGGCCAAGCTGTACGACCGTGACGGAGAAGAGCTGTACGTCCCGCACTTTTTTTTACCCTGAATGGATAGTCTGACCTGACTGGCAGGGCCACTTTCGTAAAGGGTGATCCGTACATTCGGGACATGAAGAACACATCGTGAGCACAGAAGTCCCTGTTCATGCCGTAATTGAGATTAACCACCTCCTACGATAGCGGACATGTTGCCGAATTACGCTCTTGCGCTTGGCATCCGCACGACCCTCAAACGTTCATCACAAGTTCCGTTGATTCTACGATACGGTCTGTTGCCTGGTGTCTTCGGTTTGACGTTGATGATCTAACCGAAGTCAATGTAGGATATGGGACGTTGAGAACAAGCGGAAGCAGAAGACTGTGATTGTCGTGAAATCGAAGGAGCGAGGAGCCCGAACGAAGGTCACTTCTTGTGGGTACTCTCCTGATGGCAGTCTGATTGGAGGAGGTGCGTTGCCTGCCTTGTGTCAGGATCCCAAGCGATGTGACGCCGACTAACCATCTTGGTGCCTTCTCAGCTTGTCTAGACGGCGCTCTGCACATGTGGCAAACTAAATCAAATTTCGTGCGACCGAGCATGACAGTAGAGGCAGCTCATACCAAAAACACTGAACCTGGCTCTCTGGTTTTCTCTGTCGACGGCAGGACAGTGCTCACCAGGGGCGGCGATGACACAGTAAAGTGTGAGCAAGTCGAGCAGAGGTCTCTTAATTTAGATCTGACAGCGCCTAGTGTGGGATCTTCGGGCGTTCAAGAAACCCCTTGCAACGCGGTCTGACCTTACAACGCTGTATCCGACAACCAACGCAATCTTCAGCCCGGACGACAAGTATGTTGTGACAGGCGCCGCGGCGACCTCGAAGGGAGGAAAAGGTCGCTTGATGTTCTTGCGCAGGGACAACCTGGAGTCCGTGAAGGAGCTCGAGGTTGGCACAACGCCGGTGAAGGTTTTCTGGCACTCCAAGATCAATCAAGTACGTCTGCGGTGTGCGATCAATAATATGTGCTAACATGAAATGCTGCAGATTGTGACCGGACTAGCGAATGGCCAGATCTGTGTCCTGTATTCCCCTCATACTTCCATCAACGGCGCGAAACTGCCTCTCAACAAGGGGGCACCCAGGAAGGCGACGGTCGAAGATATGTCAGATGCAGTGTCCGCCCCGACCATCCTTACTCCGCACGCATTACCGATGTTCCGCGATGGAGATGGCATCGCGCGAGGCAGCAAGCGCAAGAGGGAGAAGGAGCGCATGGATCCCCGCAAGAGTCGGAGGCCCGAGTTGCCCGTCACTGGTCCTGGCCGTGGTGGACGTGTCGGTGCAAGTGCCACGCAACACGTCGTGCAGAATCTTGTGCGGGACACAACGAGAGATGAAGATGTGCGTGTTCCTATTCTGATCCTACCCGCTCCTTTTTGCGTCATTGGGCTATCATGCCTGGCCCGACTCCGTAATGGTCGGTTGAACGCTCTGGTCGCCCGCCGTCCAGTCACGCCAGCGGCAGGTCTTTGTTGACAGTCGTCGGACGCCCTTGGAGGGAGGTTTCTGTTCGTTCTCGCGTCGGCGCGCGAGGTGATTCGCCAGGCAGCCCGGCAGTTGCCGCTGCGACACGTTCACTGCGCGTTGCGACGGAACGAGTTGGCGGACTTACGGCGATTTCAAGCTCCGCTGATCCTCCATCCCTTTTCTACCGATGTTGGCAGTTGACTGACTTGTTTCTCCTCCTTCACACAGCCAAGAGAGGCATTGCTCAGGCTCGCAAACACAGACGAGAACCCGATGTGGACAGCTGGTAAGTTGGCCGCAAAACTTTCCTGGTCTTTGATGGAGCCGCTTGATCGCGTATTTGCGCATGTTTGGTACCGGCTATGTGCTGACGTGTGAACCTTATTCTTTTGCTCTCAGCCTGGCGCACAAATCAGCCCAAGCCCGTGTTCGCAAAGGCGGAAGAGGAGGAGCAGACGGAGGAAGACAAGGCATAGATAGCACGCAGTTTTTACGTAGAAGCGCGGAGAGAGGGCGGAGGAAGAGAAAGAGAGGGAGGAGGGCGATTCTGGAGGAGATGGCCCCTGCGCGGGAGATCGAACCTTATTTCGCAGCGCGTATAAAGACTCTAGCCCAACTTCGGATCTCCTGTTCCCCCAAATCCACCCTTGTCCCTTCGCCCTCCTGTCACTCTTCTGTGACTGTCACGCGTCGTCCCCTCTGCAAGACATGTCCGACGCGCTCCTCGCGAACGGCGTGAACAACATCAACGGCATCTCATCCCCTGAATCGGTCGCCGTCGACTCGCCGGCTACGCCCATTGACAATTCCACCACCACTGACATCAAAATCGATGTTGAATACACTGAACGTGAATCTGACGTGCGACATGAGCCAGTGGCCATGAAGTTAGACGTGAAGTCAGACACACCGGTCGAGGACGCGTCTGTACTTCCCCAGGTTGGCACACCTGTGGATCCAGGTGAGGTCAACATCATTAGCTCTTGTGCGAGATATCTCATCGTTCATCAGACACCATTCCTATCGAGCCCCCGAAGGGTACACCACCTCCCCCAAATGGTCAGCTCCTAGAGGACGTCCGGATGGCCGAGGAAGCATCGTCGAACACGGAAGGCGACGTGCAGATGGCGGACGGCGAGGCGCAGTCTCCGCTGCCCAACGGACTTTCTAACGGACACACAGCCGAGTCTCCTGCCCGGCCGCCCCTTCCTACTTCTGTACCCGCTGTATCGTCGGCCGAGACCGCTGTCGACTCGCTTGCTCCTGCTCCCTCTCCGTACCCTAATAATACAACTAGTGAACACGATGATCATGATAAGCCTCCTCCCGCTAAGCGAGCTAGGAAGTTGTCGGACGCTGAGAAAGCATCGGTCGCCAACGTAAGCACCCTGTCTCCTGTACGCCATTGCGGGCGTGCTGATGGCGTTGTCTGAAGACTGGTACTCCACCTCCAGCATCAGTCTCCCCCGAGCCGCAACCTGTTGCTGAATCTCAGGTTGCCCAGCAGATGCTCAGCGTTCCACAATGGCGCTTTGGCACGTCCACTATCCGCACCTTGAAAAAGCTCAAGGATGCTGGTCCATTCCTTGCGCCGGTCGATCCTGTCGCGCTGAACATTCCTCATTACCCTTCCATCGTCAAGCATCCTATGGATTTCTCGACTGTCGAACGCAAGATGGCGGCGTCGAACCCATCCAAGCCCGACCCTAACCCCTTGAATCCGCGCTATCATACCGCTAATGAGTTCATCACGGATGTCCGTCTCATTTTCGGCAACTGCGCGCTGTTCAACGGCCCTGATCATCCAATCACTGCTATGGGCAAACGCGTAGAGGCGGTGTTCGATAAGCAGATCAAACAGATGCCACCCCCTGAGGAGGTATGTTCCATCCATAACCTGACTATTCTCTTCTCATGAACTCATGCGAAAGCCGAAACCGGTTGTGAAGAAGGCCGCAACGCCGCCTCCACCGCCACCGCCACCGAAGAAGACTCCTGTTAGACGACCGTCAACGTCTGTCCCGGTGATACGGCGCACAGAGGATAGCACTGCTGGTGGGCGGCCAAAGCGGGAAATCCATCCTCCCCCGCCCAAGGACCTTCCCTACACTGACATCCCAAAGAAGACGAGGAGGGCGAAGGGACCGAAGAATGACATCTTTGCGGAGCAGTTCAAGTTCTGCGACAAGATCGTCAAGGAACTACATAAGAAGAGTTATTACACCATCGCCAGCCCTTTTTACGAGCCAGTCGGTAAGCATAATATCATCGCTTTGTTTAACGCCTCCGTGCTCATGAGAATGGTCTCAAGACTGGCTCAAGCTGGACATTCCCCAGTATCCGAAGGTCATAAAGAAGCCAATGGATCTGTCGACTATCAGACGGAAGCTACAGGAAGGCGAATATAATACTCCTGAAAAGTTCCGTGAAGACTTCAAGCTGATGATAAGGAACTCGATGACCTTCAATCCCCCGAAAAACCCAGTACATGAGGCAGGCAGAGAGCTCGATCGTCTCTTTGACGAGAAGTGGAGAGAACTTCCGCCGCTACGGTCGCATGCCGTTAGTGACGAGGAGGACGAGGAGGAGGATCTCGACAGTGAGGATGAGCGTCAACGTGCGTACCATCACTCGACGTTGACATGCTGTCTTTCATAATCGTTCTTCCTCAGGTATGATTGTTAGCATGGAAAATCAAATTCTGAACATGAAGAGCAATCTCGACTCGTTGAAGAGGAAAGCCGCGAAGCCGGAGAAGAAGGAGAAGAGGAAAGAAAAGAAGCCAGCTGTGCCCGTGGCGAGTACGTCCAAATCCACGACAAAGCAGCCCAAGACGGCGGCGAATGGACGGAAAAAAGCCAAAAAGTCAACAAATGATGATGATGTGTTGTCCTTTGATCAGAAGAAGGACTTGAGCGACACTATCGGAAAGTTGGACGGCGCGAAGCTGGAGAGGGTCATTCAGATCATTCATGAAGGAGTACCTGAGATTCGAGATGTGAGTTCCACGTCCCTCATTATATGATCTGAGATTGACTGGTTCCGCAGAGTACGGAGGAGATTGAGCTGGAGATCGATCAGCTTCCTGCGACTGTTCTTCTCAAGCTCTATAATTTCGTTATCCGGCCATTGCGAACAAGCGCCACAAAGCGTGCCCGTTCTGGTAAGGGGACAGGCACGGGCGGTCTGAAGCGCAAGAGCATGGACGAAGACGTTGAGGCGGCGAAGATCCGAGCTCTAGAGGAGCGCATCAAGCTCTTTGATCAGAACGATCACTCCCCAGGCCGAGCGAGCGATGCAGCACCTGTCGAGTACAGTGAGCATTCCTCGGCGGAATCCAGCTCGGAGAGTTCAGCGAGCGACTCGGAGTGATCTAATGAGCATGGACTTCTGTTAACCAACTTCTTCCGCTCGTTTTCGCTGTGTGTACTTCGTTCGATCGCCTCCGTGTCGGTCCATATACGCTTCTTCGATAGCACGTACGTACAAAATTACAGAACTTCCCAGCAAATGTAGCTACTTAGTATACTATTTCGATGTCTTATCTTGTGCCTCATAGAGCGGTACGCGGGTGTGCTAATTCATTGTGTGTACGAACAAGAATCTGTCTGACCAGATAAAAGACGGGACTTATCTACGTCGGCCAGGCCCTGATGCCTTGAACTGCTGCCAACCTGATCGCGCAGCCTCCTGACGGGGACGTGGAGGCACTGCTGGCTGTGCGACTGCAGTAGAGGGTGTCGACGCGGCCGCAGGAAGAATCTGAGGTGCTGAGACTCGTGCCCATCCGCCCTGAGAAGGCGCAGATGCCACTGACTGACCGCCTAAGCTTAGTGGCGGATTTGCTGGAGGCGTAGACGACAGCTGCCCTGATGTCAGAGGCAGAGGCGGGACGCACGCGGGAGGCTCAGGCGGTCGAGAGGATGCAGGTGGCAGCGGCTGGGTACTTCCCGTATCAAGAGATGTCCAACCCCCCGTTCTGAAAGCTGGCGCAGGGCCAGACGATGGTTGAGATCCTGCAGGCCTGCTCGTACTTTCGGTAGAAGGCGGGGCAGGCGTGGAACTTGTTGCCATACTGCATACCGTGGCCCAACCGGAACTTTTTGGGATGGCTGATGGTGCTGGCGCAGCGATGTCTGCCACAGCTGTCGATGAAGCTGTAGGAGGTATCGATGCCCACCCAGGCCTCTTGAAGCCACTTGGCTTAGCCTCATCCTCACCGCCTATCGGAGCTGCAATGGAGGACGTCACCACGGCAGGTGTCGCAGGCTTCGACATCTTGACGCCTGCCGCTTTCGCAATCTTCCGCAGTTCTTTCTCCTCCCTCTTTCTCTCTTTTTCCTTCCGCTTGTCCACCTCTTCCTTGGTATTCCGACTGGCCCGCTGCGCAGCTTGCATATCTCGGAAACGAGCCTTGTGATGGTGTGCATATGAATTCGTGTGCTCGTCGTATTGCGCGACGTTCCGGAATTGCTTGTCACAGAGCTCGCAGTAGAAGGCGCGAAGAGTGGACGATATCTCGGACTGCAAGGCCACACGTCTTGCCACTGTGTCCTAAATGAGTCAACGTGCCAATGAGACTCTGCCTTACGCTCAGCGCATCACGAGCACTTACTTCCCTCGCCTTGCGCTGCTCTTCCGTTTCTTTGATTTGACGCTCGGAGTCAAGCTCGCGACGCTGAGCCACAGTCGACTCGACTGTGCTGCTGATTAGCTGCCGCAACATGCCAATTCCACGGTACTTACTCATTTCTACATCTTGACTCGTTTTACCGAGGCCCGTCAGATCATTCTTTACATAGAATGGAACTGGATCCACACGGCCTAGATAAGCAAGCGTCAGCGACGATGCTTGGGCGGCAAATACATACACACCGTCGCCGGACAAGCCCAAAGGTTGTCCTTCGACCCAGCCCATACCCGCAAGCATTAGAAAGCCCTTGTTGGTGCTCTTGATTTTCGTTTCAACTGTGATGGTCTCTCGCAGAGGTCTCTTGACAAACTCGTCGTACTTGTCGATGTTCATCGGGTCAACCTGACGAGGGTCGGGTGAAGGAGATCGAGAGACCAAAGACATGTTGTCGTCGTCTTCGTTATCATTCATCTTGGCGTCATCATCAGGCCTTGATCGCTGGACATGAGCAGGAGGGAAAGCAGCATGCAGCAAGTATCCACGGGTGCTAGAAATGCACAACGAGTACCTTCAAGGCATGCTGGGAATTATCATCTACTTCACCCTCCGGGAGAGTGAGAGGAATTGAGTTCCAGCGTATTATAGATTCGGCGGACATCGCTGCTGGTGGGATGCTGAGGATGGCAGGGAACTGGTAAGACGTGAGACCGGAAGACCTGCCCTTAAAGGTATCCGACAGCTTAGGTGACCATCAGGATCACGTGAGCAATTGTCAAGAGGCGCGTCCGCGTCGCGCGTTGTTCAGCCAGTGGCTAGATCTCTTTCGCCATCTTCCGACCTTCTATCAAACCCGGCATGAGTTCCGACGAGTACTTCGACGATGAACTAGACTCTGCATTCCTCCAGGAAGTTGATGCCATTGAGGCAGCCAATACCTCCTATTCTGCACCAGCTCGAATGGCGAAACACGCCAATAAACTAGTTCTGCCACACGATGTGATTGTGCTTAGCGACTCGGATTCTTTCACTGCCGTAGATTCCGGCACCGCGGACCCTGAGAGCGTTGCACAGACTCGTGGTGGTAACGACAGGCACGATGCCCAGCCCATTGCCGGTTCAAGTGCAGTTCATCGCACATCATCGAAAGGACGACTTCAGACTACCTTGTTTGGCGACGTGCTTCAGAAGAATGCCTCCAAAAGCAAGATTCACAATAAGCCGGTCTCGAAAGCCCCCGTAGAGCGCAGTCATTCTGGTAATAGGCATCAGGTCGGTGGACGAACAAAGAAAACAAAGCAATGGGACCATACCGCTTTTGCGAAGTCCGGTTGGAGGCAGTCAGCTGCTGAGAAGAAGAGAAAGGCCAAATCGAAGTTATTCTGTAACGAGGAGGAGGAGGAGGATGGCGGAGAGGAAGAACCGGTGGAATTCGAACAGTTCCCTGCTCCTGTTCATCAAACTGGGTGAGCTGATGCTGTTTCCTTGTGCTATCGAGGGTATTTCATGTTGACGTGCTTTCAAAACCGCTCTCAGACCTGTAAGTCTACCGCTGATACTACCCTTTCTGATGTATCCGGCTCATGATGCTACAGCTTCCTCCTATGAAGACTAAACCGGATCTCCTCGCTGGCAAGCGATGGCTGTATCCCCTAAACCATCCCAAACGCGACTATCAATTCAACATAGTCAAACGCTGCCTCTTCGACAATACGTTAGTAGCGCTGCCTACAGGAATGGGGAAGACGTTCATTGCCGGTGTCGTCATGCTGAACTGTGAGTATTTTCATCCTCCTGACGCACCCCAAATCGCCAACTCTCCTGTATAGTTTTCAACTGGTTTCCAGAAGGGAAAGTGGTCTTTCTTGCACCGTCAAAGCCACTCGTCGCCCAGCAGATTGAAGCATGCCATAAGTCATGCGGTATTCCCGGAAGTCAGGCTGCTGAACTCACTGGTGAAACACCGAAGGCGAAGCGTCTCAAGCTGGTATGTTCCCATAATATGCTTCGCCTCTCTATTCTGAGTTCGTATGCGCACAGTGGGAAGCGAAGCGTGTCTTCTATATGACGCCACAGACTCTCCTCAGCGATCTTATTACAAGCAATTGCGATCCACAGGACATAGTCCTCATTGTCATAGGTAAGCTTATCTATAGACTGTCCGACAGTCATCTCAATCTTCTCTCAAGATGAAGCGCACAAGGGCACCGGTGACTATGCATATGCTCAAGTGTTGCGCTTTATGATGGCGAAGAATCCGCACTTCCGAGTACTAGCCCTTACGGCGACGCCGGGCGGCGATCCCGAAGCCGTGCAGGAGATCATCGACCGCCTGCACATCAGCCACATTGAGATCCGCGACGAGGAGAGTCTCGATCTGCGCCGGTACATGCATACGAAAGCCCTCGAGCAGCACATCGTCGCGATGAGCGAAGATGTGATCAAGATCAGAGACCTGCTCGCGAAGGTCATGCAGGTAGGGTGGTTGTATGCTGTTATAGCCCTCCGCTCATTCACCCCCTGTACAGCCTATGATTAAGCAGATTCAGAATGCTGGTGCCATGATGGGCTCGTCGGATCCAGTGACGTTGCATTCTTTCCGGTGTCAGAAGGCCATAGGAGAGCTTCACACCAGGAAAGCGAACTTTCTCATGGGAACTGCTAGCAAGCTCGGAGCTCTAGCCAGAGCTATGGGATATCTGGTAATTTATCCTGCACACGTGACAGCACCGTTGCTGAGATTTCATTTTTGTAGCTGGAAGCGAGCACCAACATGTGCTACTCGACATTGAACGGGATCTTTCTAAGCGGTGAAGAACCGAATGGAACGAAAGGGCCCACAAACGCTCAGAAGGCTCTACAGAATAACCCTGCATTTCAAGCTGTGATGAAAGAGATCGAAGCTCAGCGGAATCGCGGATTTTCAGTGCATCCGAAGATGGATAAACTACGAGTGCTTCTTGTGCAATACTTTGCGACCAAGATGTTGGACGAGGAGGAGACTGCTGCAGGCGATCCTCCGGCTCCTGACCGCACGGATGAGTCGCGAGTCATGGTATTCGTGTCGTTCAGGGAATGTGTTGACGAGGTCGTAAAATTCCTCAACCGAGAGAATCCTCTGATTAGAGCGACACGCTTCATCGGACAAGGCACTGACAAGCAAGGAAAAAAAGGTATAGCACAGCGGGAGCAACTCGAGGTCAATCTGATGTCGCTCTATGTCGATTGGTGCTTACAGGATGCAACCTAGGTCATCAAGAAATTCAAGTCAGGCGAGTTCAATGTCCTGGTAGCAACCTCGATCGGAGAAGAAGGCTTGGATATCGGTGAGGTGGACATGATTGTCTGTTATGATGCGCAGAAGACTCCGATCAGGATGGTATGAGTCTCGCTCGTGCTAGACGACATGACATTCACGATGGCCACCTTGTCAGCTGCAACGTATCGGCAGAACGGGTCGCAAGCGCGATGGCGTCGTTCATGTGCTACTTGCCCAGGGCCGAGAAGAGCGCAATTGGGACAAGGCGAACGACAAGTATAAGAACGTGCAGCACTTCATTGTACGTGCCGAAGAGCTTGAGCTGTACGACGATGTGGAGCGACTTCTGCCAGACCACATCAAACCGGAGTGTTCTGAGCTTTTCATGGAGATTGAAGAATACGTGCGCGAGGACCAGGGCTCAAGGAAAGGCTCACGTGTTGACGATGATGGCTCCCAGCTCCCGAAGAGCAAGAAGCGCAAGAGGGATGACAATCCACTTCGTAATGTTCCGGAAGGCGCGTGCGCTGGCTTCGTAACTGTCAAGGACCTCCTAGTCAAAGATGGTGCCAAGAAGAAGCGTAAGGCCTCACCGGAGTTCGACGTACTAGCTGGTGAGGACGACGAGGATGATCTGGAGATTGAAGCAGGCGTATTTGTCCCTCCTCGTAGAACTGTCTCAACGTCGGCAGTCTCTACGGAGCCTAAGACGAAGAAACTGAGAAGGGCGAAGACTATTGCTGCTGGTGGCGGTGACAACGAGAAGCCAAGGCCAAGGAAGTCGAAGGCCAAGCAGGTCGCTCTGCCAACAAGTAGCGACTTCGAGAGGATGGGAGTTGACGATGATGATGACAAGGAGATAGAGAAGGGACTCGATTTGTTGAAGAAGTGTTCAAGAGTAAAGTCACCGTCATTGTCGCCATCCCGTCAGAAGACGAAACGAGAGCCGACAACCAAGGCAAATGACGATGTCATCGACCTCATTACTCCTGCTCACTCTTTCCGTGAGCATTCGGCCACCCCATCGTTAAGCTCTTCTCCTGCTCGATGGCCTAAGCCAAGAGCTGGAAGCATCGCGAGCGATGCCGAGGAAGCCCGCAAAAGCCCGTCGGTGATTGTCCTGAGCTCTTCTCCTGATCTTCCTCTCAGGTCCCGCAGCGGGAGTGCTTCCAGCGGCCACAAGCCACAGACTACCGCTGAGAAGCCGCGGTCAAGACAGCGTTCTTTAAGCCCCCCGTCCTCACAGGGTCAGGCGGGGGGAAGTATGGCATGGCTTATAGATGACGATGACGACCCAGACGTCCAGCTCGAACATTCCTCGCCGCTTCCTCGTGGCGAAGTTCTGCTCCAAGAAGAGACTTCGGAGGACGACATTGACCTGCTAAGCAGACTTGATGTCCGCTCTTCACGCTCAACTTCTCAGACTGCAAGCCTCCATGCCAAATCGAAGAGTAAAGTCGCCCACGGGAAGGCGCTCGCAGCCGGACAAATGTTACCGCCCGCATTGCCCGCTCGTTTTGCGGAACCATCTTCCTCACCTTCTGATGAAGCATTACCGCCGGCAACGTTTGCCGTCCGCGCACCAGGGAAGACAGCAAAGAAACGAGTTGTGGCCGTTGACTCGTCACCCCTAGCAACGCCCCCACCATCTCAACGACGCTTACAGCGTGAGCAATGCTCTCCATCACCACCTTCCCGCAGAGGCAACGCTGCTAAACCTAGGAAGCGACAATTCAAGAATCTCGCAGAAGCGCAGAAACGTAACCCTTGGATCGACGTGGAAGCATCTCATTCGGGCGACGAGCGTAGCGTAGGGTCCTCAGGTCCTGAACATTCTGGTGATGAATATGAGAAGGACTTTGTAACGGGATCCCCAGCAACGCAAGCCTCGCCGTCATACGATCAGAGTGCCGTTTATCGGCGGAGTCTGTTCACGCAAGCCCCGGGAGGTGCAGCTAAGAACCCTATCTTTGCTGATCATCCTGCGAGACCAGGCCGGGGTTCTCGTGCCCGTAATGATTTCTCAAGTGCACGGCATGTCTTGTCCAGTTCCCCGCCGCTTGAAGATGAAGATGACGACTATATGCTAGGCAGTTTCATCGTGGACGACGACGCAGAGATCTCGTTTTCTGCTTCTGCCTCCAGTGACTTGTAGCATCGCACAGCAGATCGTCTCCCATGGACGGTGTTCCGGTGGTGATCATTACAGCTCTTCTTTGCTAGCTGAAGCAAGCTCGCGGAAGATAATCGTATAACATGATGATAGTACAGCTATAGTACACCCGTATATTTACAGAATTTCTGCAATCCGTGTGGGCCGATTGCGAAAGCCCCAGTAGATCACAGGTGGATGATACACGTAGCAATATTCTCAGTACCACGCACGGACCTACGTCGCCTTCTATAGTAGAAGACGCTCTTCTGCGAACTGTGGACAAGAACATTCCTTCCAAGTGGCTGCACATAGATAACAAAATTGCTTCTTACATATGCATTGCATGTGGTAACATCCAAGCACTAGCTCGACCAGGTGACGACAACCAGGGCATCGCTGCCACTGACGCTCCTTCGCTAATGCGAGTACAGCTTCATTCAGATGTGAAGAACAGGGTCGGGTTTCATGGGCCTCCTCCTTGCAGGCGCTGCACGTCTCGGCCCGACATTGAGGACAACGTAATGACGAGGGACGGGAAGTCGCGCCTCCAAGAAACGTGGAGCAAGTGAGTCGGTAGCAGTACACCCGGTCGGTCGTGGTGAATTCCAAAGACTTTCGCTGGAAGCGCTCAACAAGACTGTCATCTAAAAGCTGCCGAACAGAGTCGAGTGGGATTGCAGCCTGGCAGCAAGAAGGTGGAAACGCTGATTCATCGACCGTGGCCATTCGAAACATTGTGTTCAGACAATCATCGTCGTAAGAATGCCCACAGGATAGCTGAATAGAGAAATCACTGTCGGCGTATTCGCTGCAAGCGGTACATTGACGTTGGATGCTTTTCAGGCACGATTAGACGGGCTGAAGATGTGAATCAGAAATGGGCTTACATTTCCACTGGTTCAATGGCCGGGGATGGTTCGCTAGGTACCTGAGAGATAGTCGGTTCTTCTGTAGTTTCAGTGACCACATTCTCCCTATGAACCGTTATTTGTAAACACGACTATCTATCTGCAGAAGTTGGTGAAGCATACTCAGGCGGTGGAGTTGCTTCGGCATGAGATACGGCGGAAGCGTTGATTGTGGCCCGCACAGGGCGTGGAGGTGGGTCACGGCCCTCTGATAGTGCAATAGCCATCTCTCTGTCGTACCGCGCCATGTCCTCCATGACCACCAATTGATCCAACAATGTCGTCACATCATCCACAACGCCTGATGGAGCAGCCGAGACGTGGTCTTTCACGATATTTAGCAGACCTTGAGCCTCTTCAGCGAAGACCAACAAAGCGAGCTCCTCGTCATTAAGGGCGTCTCCTGATCCAGTGGCGTTACGCGACAGGAGGTCGTCAATGTCGTCTAGACCGAGCTGTGAGATATAGCTGAGGAGATCTGTGAGTTCGTCATTGCGAGTATCTGTCGCGGTCGTTGCCATTGTCGAAGGCGGAAAGCGCGGTTAGGATAGAGCATGTATCCTTGCGAGTTTATGTAGCAGATGCCAGGACACGTAAACCGAGAGGGCAGAATCTGTTTATCAAGCGCGGCATGAGGTGGAGGGGCTCCTGCCACGCCGGTCCCACGATGCGATGCCGAGGTTATTCTGACGCTGTCATCAGTGTAGGCAGATACATCCAAAGTCACGGATAATGGACTCGCTGCGCATATTGACTCAATGAATTCCTTTACCTTTCTCACCGTAAGAGTCGGTATTTCCTTTGCAATGCGGGTCGTGGAAAAGCAGCATTGAGCCGAGCGCTCAACCGGTAGCACAGCCATCTATTATCCTGGGTAGATTCGACAATTCCGTCGAACCTCCGGAAATCCTTATCTGAAATGAGTGAATTGCTCGAGCGTACATGTCTTTGACGTTCGGAACAAGCTCTCTAGGTATACAACACACGCGAACGTGCCCTTTGGCATCAAAATCTACGACATTCGGGCCAGATCAGAGACAGACGCAACACATTTGCATTACAACCTGTTGCGGCGACATCGCACGCACACGTTCAGACGACAATGCCGACAGCTCTGTCGACGGCATGTGAATGCGGATGAAACACATCGAGTAGTGCTAAACTCACCAGCAAGAACACGCCCAAATAGTGGGAGCACTGCTCGCATTGGCCACCTCCAGGCCGATACCTCCAAACGTGTTGGCAATCATGGTCAACACGCAGGCGCTCTGCCGCATGCGCTACCATCCGTCTGTACTGCGCTGGAGCAGGCGGCGGGCCCGCAGGAAGCTCTCTTTGAACCCGATCCTCTGCCGTCGTCAACAATCGTGCCTCGTCCCACTGTGGGCAGTTGCATGTCTTCCATGTCTCTGTGCAAACATAGCAGAACTGTCTCCTGCACCGGAACGTCATATGATAGCAGCCTTGAGTTAGCTCCACGAGGTGGCGGCATCCGGGGCAACGCTTCCATCCTTCTTTCTCAGCGAGAGCGAGAATGGGAGTGTCGTCAACAGAGCAAAAGCTCGCAGGGTGTGCCACTTCTTTGCAACGACCGCATGCTTGCTCCCAGCACGTGCAGCCATGGATCTTGAACCGCAACCACCATCTGCGTCGGCAAGCGCCCGGGGGTCATCCCCTGCGCCCTCTGCATCTCTTGATGATTTTTCTGACCTGACCCCCTCTCTTACACTGGCGATACGCCAGGCTCTCCGACCTTGGTCGGCTCAGGGTCCCGCTGATTTACTCGCGGATCTCGACTCTGTCATTGACGCAGTTTTTGCGGTACAGAAGGCCACCCGACGAGTGTTGGTGCTGGCGGCTGGGCGCTGCAAGCACAAGCACCTTCCTCCTCTAATGTCCGAACGCCTCCAATCAGCCCTCAAACTTTTCAGCCCGGCATCGGCCTCCCAAGCGGTGGTCGAGCCCCCGCCTCAGCCCGCCTCTCCGACCACCGGACCCGCCCTCACGGTGGCTCTCCAGGACCTTCGCGCCGCCTTCGACGCCAGGCTTGATGCCTTGGAGACTCGAATGGTGACTGCGACCCCCCCGTCGCAGGCGATGGCCCCCCCTCCTCCCCAACATCAGGTACGTGGCACTCCGAAGAAGCGCTCGTACGCGGCTGCAGCCGCTAAACCTCGTCCGGCTCCTCCCGTGACGACTCCGAACCCGCCCGCTACCCCGAAGGCTCCTAAGCCCAAGCAGGTTGCAGAGCCCTTGCGGTACGTGGTTCGATTTACTGGCTCCGCGCCAGTCCACTTGCTTCAGACTCCCCCTGCCCAACTGGTCAGTGATGTGAACGCAGCACTGGCTGCGATTCCAACTGCTGGAGGAATGGCTGCGCTTGCGGTCTATCCGAGCTCCTCTGGCAACATCGTCCTGGCCTTCCCTCCTGCCACCTCCTACCGCCACGTTGACGAACATCTCCCGACCCTCCGTGCTGCCCTCAAGCTCGACCCGGATCACCATGTCTCCAGGGACGTCAAGTGGTCTCGGATTCTCATCGGCAATGTCAGCACCCGGGCAGCCCCTGGCAGCGCTGTCCACTCGACGTCGACCCTGTTGACCGAGCTCGTCAAGAATCCTGCGCTTGTGCACCTTCGCCTCACCCAACCTCCGCGATGGGCACGTCGACCTGAGCAAATCGACGGTGCTCGCTCGTCCGTCGTCCTCGGATTCGAAGACCCGGATGGCTCCATCCTCACCGCCCTCCTTCAGACCCCCCTATTCGCTTTCGGTACTCCCGTCACCACCTCGCGCTGGCGTGATAAGCCGCGCCTCCGACAGTGTACGAGGTGCTGGGGTTATGGCCACCTCGTTGCAGGATGCACGAAGCCGCCCCGGTGCCGTGTCTGTGCTGGCCGCCATCTTGAATCGGTGCACCGCGCTCGGTGCGCCATGTGCGCGAAGGAGAATCGCGCCGCCTCCGACCCCTGCGCTCATGCGCGCTGCGTGAACTGCCGTGGTCTCCACCACGCCGACTCCGACCAGTGCCCCAAACGCACCTCTTTCCGGAGCGCTGGCCCCGCTCCGACCTCTTCTCTCGAGCGACCCGTGCTGCCCGCTGCTGGCGACTCTGATGTTGCCATGTAGGGGCGAGTGCGACTCCATTTCCACCACGTTCCTTTCTTTCTCATTTCTAGCGCCCCCCGTCCGCTCCCCTCCGTCACCACAAGGCATGCCCGCACCGAATACGGGGTCAACATGCCGGCGTAGCAACACTTAAATGCAGGGGATCAGTTTTTATCCAGCCTGCTGCGTGGTAGGGTTCGCCGCGCGTCACCCATTCATTCTGTCGATTCCCTCTGTTCTTTCCCTCCGCCCCGACATCTCTTTGGCTGCCAACTCACTCCGCCCTTCAGCCCGCCGTCGTGCAATTCACTAACCCTGGTCCAGCCGGCTTCCCCTCAATGTTCAACTGGTCACCATGCCCCGCACGCCACTTTGCCTCTGCGGTGAACGAGGACTGTTTGGTGGGAGTATCTTGGGGGTTCGATTCCCCTTAAACAGTGTTTCTAACGAGTCAACGAACTGACCGCGGCACGGTTTTCGAGTTTGGTCAGGCATATGCATTTTGTTAGGTTATCGGCGCTTGCGTGGTCCATGACACAGCTTACCGGGCTTC
>NW_024468530.1:484665-491640 GCF_001632365.1 Laetiporus sulphureus 93-53 | reverse complement strand
TCCCAGCACGTGGAACAGGTTTGGACGGAGGCAACAGACGTTGCTGCGCCAATGAACGAAGAGCACGTAGGCTGATGGCAATATACCCGATCCGCTGTATTAAACTCGATTGCTTTCTTGTTGAATAGTGCGGATAGTTCTGGGCCAAGGTGAGGTTCGACTTCGCTCACGATGAATGGCTGCTGACAGCATCGCGGAGGAAACAACGATTCGTCCGTCGTCGCAGCCCGAAAAAGCTCCACGAGACAGTCCGCACCCCAGTAATGGCCGCAGGGGGCACGGATCTCGACGTCCTCAATCTGATCTCGGCATTAAACGCAAGTTTCTTGTCTAAAGAATGGTGAGCATTGTAGACGTTACTTATGACTGACAATCACTCACTTCCTCCGCGTTAGTAGCCGGGCTTCGGGCACTTGAGTGGCTCGAAGTCTGCTAGACGAAGGTACGGGCGGCGTAGCATATTGCGATCTAGATACATTGATGAGCGTTCATGCGGCTTCACGAGATAGAACAACTTACCCCTTGGGTGTTGCCGTCGACGCGTCTGAAACAGCATCATCGTCTTCGGCAACAAACTCAGTTGCAGCCTGCCTTTCAGTCAGAAGCCTCCCGCGATGAAGAGCAAACGCATGCTCCCTATCGTGGCGTGCTGTTGCTTCCATTCGTACGAGTTCTTCGATGAGCGCATGGTCCGCTTCTAGAGCTTTGTCAACGCTGCGCGCAAATGCCGCGTCCTTAGACACAGCTAGGAGCGACCGAGCATCTTCAGCGAGAAGTTGAAGGGCGATCTCTTCGTCGGTGGGGGTCGTACTGGCCTTGCCCTTGCCCTTATGGGCGGACTCGATATTGTCGATGTCGTCAAGGCAGAGTTCCGCAATCATGGCAAGGATGGTCGTCAGATCATCATCAGGTGCAGTTGGGTCCTCGCCCTCCTCAATCATGGCTGTGAATGTCGCCACTGACGGGGAAGGGACAAGGTATCCGAAGAGAAATCAACGGCTCATATACCTCGACGTTGGATAGGGTGTCCGGCTCGGGCTCTCTTGGACCGACAACGCCGCGCGGATCCTACTAGAAGTGTGCTCGCCAATGATGGCAAGAGCACTATCATATATCACTGGGTAAACGCTCTAGCGTGTGCCGAGGAATGCACCTTCCGCCATGTGCTCCCCTATATATCTCAATTAGAAGTAGTTGCGTTGAGTGTGGTATGTATGTTATGACAACTTCCATAGTTGCTCGAGATTCGCCGCAGACGTTTTGCCCACGTTGCATAGTTTGATTGTTGAATCACATTGTCCATGCGGTTGCGCTGAGGAAGGGCAGTTGGTGCTTCAAGTTGTTCGACAACTTCTCATAAGCGATGGCTGGTGAACTGAATGCGGTGAAGAAAAAATATGCGCTCTAGTCGCTCCGTTCGACTTCCTCGCTTGCCTCGACGAACACGAGGTCAGATGCTGATTGCTCTATGGCCGTCTTCTCCATACTTGGACCAATGATCATCTTTCCATCAGAATATCCGACGACTTTGAGGCATGCATGTGTCTATGACTCCTTGATACAATCTTCACGCAGGAACCACCCATTGTAACCACCAACGAGGACTTCGCGGGACATAATGTAACAAGGAGCATCTGCACAGATCGTGGCGTTGGTCCGATTCAGCATCGCCAAGGGTTTGATGCAAAGTCCGTGCAAGCATCGCCCCAAAGTATTGCCTCAAATAGAACCGTTTGCCTATGAGGATGAATGGGAGGGCCCTCCCCGCTCAATGACATTGGATAGATCATCGAGGTCGGAGATGACGTTACGGTGAGCCAGGTCTGGACGGTGTATGACACGATACAGGAGGCGGAACAAAGTGAGGGATGAAGGTAGAGAGGACCTGCAGGTGTTTTACGAACTTTGAGTTGGGCAGCTCATCCTTTTCGAGCCAAGTCCCCTTTTCGAGTGCACGCGCTTCCTCGCGCTCCAAGGTCCCATAATACACATCCGAGACGGACTTCAAAGGACCACCTAAGACCTCGCCCGTCAGCGAGAGCATCGAAACCATTTATGGCAGACACGATTAGGCTACCTATATGGTCGAAATATGCAGGTCTTGACCTGGATTCTCGCCATAGCATTGACGACACGTAGCTCGATCGCTCGTGCTCGACGGTCAATTCGTCGAAGCTCCTCCCTTGAATAGTATCGTCAAAAGGGGCGCCGTGGACCACGTCCATGAGGACGGACGGCGTACCGACTAGACTTGCAAAGGTGAACCTTCGGGACAGGAATGCCTGAGTAGCGGCCGGAGTCATGAACGAAGCGAAGGGTCGCGGGTTTTTTGGTAGCGGGAACAAGTTCTCGTCGTCCTCGATTGGTGTGCTGGTTGCGACGTCGGATTGGTCTGTGAAGATGATCCTGTAGACGTAGCTGCCCGGCCTAGCAAGAATACGGAGACGTAGCCGGTTTTGCCTAACGCAGAGGGCACGACATCACGCAGCGTCGACAAATAGGCCCCATCTTGGCTTCCGGGCTGTGATAATTGCGGAGAAATAGATATGTCCATGGTCAATGTAGCGATTACCGGGTACCCCTCCCCCAAAGAATACAGATGAGGACAGATAGCTCTTCGTCAAAGGTCGAAGTGCTACAATCACGACTTTGATATCTGGATTGCTTCGCAAACGCCAGATTACACTCGGGTTGCTGAGCAGAGTCACAAAGGTAGCAGCGAGCCGCCGTTGGACGAAGCACGGGCGTTAAATAAGCGGTTCCACTTCGCACACGGTCTCGTGATGACCGCGTCGCCAGCCACCGACGCGTGGCAGAGGCCACTTCGAAAGTTACTTCAACTTGTGCACGTCCGTACGCTATTTTTCAGTAACAATGCTGTTCGTACGATAATATGGTTTTCCAGAGCGCAAGAGATGCATACCATGTACTCCCGTGAGCTTGCGAACGCGAAGCTGTCAGGACGAGTGTCCAGAGGTCTCGGCTCCCAAAGTCAAGCCACTGTTTCCTGGTCTGATGGTCTCTCACGCGTTTACAGCGACGAGCTTGCCGCGGAGCTCTCTGAGTGAAAAATCTTTTGTCCCCTATTGTTTGGGCCACAGAACTGGCAGCATGTGCGTGATACGCGAGGCATTCCTGTGGCCCACCACGTTCCAGTGGCACCGGAATTGTTTCGGGAAATAAAACAGTATAAATACCACCGTGTCGCTGAGAACTGAGCCGCCAGCCATCCGCTCTTCTCTTTCCTCTATCCGGACCATGTCTCTAGACCAGAACGGGTTTGCTGCTCACCATCCCGCGTCGGTGAGAGACACGTTCGCCAGACCCAACGACCATCGCATTGACACTCATCACCGACCCTAGTCAATCAATGATCCTTTACTGGAGCCCTTCAATGTCTATGTGCGTCCATCGACGAGTGGCAATCGGCTGGACGAGGACCTGTGCAAGGAGGGCAGCCGCCCGCTTGCGGTACATATCTATATCGACCTCCCTGTGAGAGGCAAGCCCGATGCTACAAGGTTCCTCGGGCTCGTGGATCGCTTAATCGAGGAACGAGAACGTTGGACCATACTACGAATTTCCACAATGATCTATGATAACCGCGAAATTCTCAAGTCTATCCTGGACCGGCTGGCTTTCATCGAGCTGCCCAAGTTGGAATTTCTCTCCATAAATGGCCCAGTCGCATCAGCGACTCCCAGCTTTTCTGAGAAACCGTTGTCTAGGGCAATTGTGCTGCTGGGACATGGAGCACCTGCTCTCAAGAAAGTTATCCTAAAGGTGCCGGGTTGGAGACTGCACCTAATTGGTCCTACCTATCCTGCTCTGCGCGAGTGCCGGATATTGATGGCGGATTGCGAGATCAAATCTCTACGGCAATTCGCTGCAGCGACACCAGATCTCACGCACTTGAGGTTGCACGGTGTACGCGAACCGTCGTCACAGCTTGTTGACGCGCTGTTCGCGGACGACTGCGCGCACCATCTTCCCAAGAAGGCCATTTCGTGGCCTGCGCTGAGTGAGCTTCGCCTCACCAATCAGCGTACGAACGCTATTGTCCTCCGTCTCCTGCGTGCACCGCTTCTGGAAAAACTTCAGATTGACGGAGCGTCGATTGCACCTGGCGATGCTCACCTTGCAGAGCGGTACATCAAAGCATTGACTGACCATGATCGTGAGGGGGACTTGGCCAAATTTCCCAATATTTGCGAGCTGTGGCTCTCAGGGGCCTACCCTGGCTCAGAGCAAGATTGCCCGAATGCCTTGTTCAGATGTGATCTGCTAAGGCGTTTGCTGAGGTTGTTGCCGAATGTGGAGCATGTCGTCCTCGCCTACAGATACAAGGATGTAGATTGGTTCGCAGCAAACCTACATCAGAGTGCGTGCCTGGATATATTGCCTAAAGTGAAGGCGGTTTCCTTCAAGGCAGGATTCAGTGCATTCAACATTTTCGCGTTGTCTGCTTTCGCCTTCGCAAGAAAGAACACAAAATACCGATTGGAGAGAGTTAATCTGCCCATCGCAGGCCTCGGAAATGGTGGCGCCTTACTGAACAGAGGGGTGAAACTAGTGTTCGACGAAGGCCCTGTCGAGCTCATGCGCAACTTCGAAGGAGAGATCGACTGGCAGAAGTTTGACCGCCAAGATAGGACGGGCCTGGAGTATCAGGGGGTGTTATGCTTCCCCTTTGACTTATCGAGCCTCGACTGTAACGTTCAGACACAGTACAACCATCATACATCTCACCCATTGTAAGGTAGATTGTATAACTTCAAAAAACAAGTGAAGATTTTCGCGGCTGAGATGACTTTGCAAAGAAGGCGATTGGACGCGCGTTTACCGTTTGCCACAATAGTCACGTGCGTCGGTTGACGTCAGGCCTTGTGATAGGGCGATTAGAGTGAATGCGACTTGGCTTGTGGCTATCGGGCACAACTCTCTGCGTCCCTCCATCTTCTCCGGCAAGCGCGCTCGCAGAGTTTCTCGCCATGCCTACTTCTCCATCGCCTCCTATTCTCTATTCGTTCTCGACGTCGAAGGAGCTGTCTGACGCGGTCGCCCACTTCATCGTCAAGGCTCAGAAAGAGTCCATCGAGAAGAAGGGCCGTTTCACCGTCGCCATCTCGGGCGGCTCACTCCCCAAGCAGCTCAACGCCCTTATCGGCAAGCCTGGCCTTAAATGGGACAAGTGGTGAGTGCGAGCCAACCTACGCCCGACGCACTATCTGATCCGATCGCGACAGGCAAGTCTTCTATGCCGACGAGCGCGTCGTACCGCTCGACCACCCCGACTCCAACCACAAGCTCTGCATGGATGAGCTCTTCTCCAAAGTCCCCATTCCTCTCGATAACATCCACACGATCGACCCGTCCCTCGCCGACGATATCGAGGAGCTCTCTGATGCCTACGAACAGGAGCTCATCCACGAGTTCGCGCAGAAAGATTCAGCCCGATTCCCCATCTTCGACCTTATCCTCCTCGGCGTTGGTCCAGACGGCCACACCGCATCCCTCTTCCCTGGTCATCCGCTCCTGACCGAGGAGGGTAGCTGGGTCGCGTACATCGAGGACAGCCCGAAGCCACCGCCCAAGCGTATCACTCTCACTTATCCCGTCATCAACCATGCTGCTCGCGTCGCATTCGTTGCTAGCGGCGCCGGAAAAGCTGACATCCTCAAGACCGTCCTCGACAAGCCGGAGGAGGGTCTACCAGCATCAAGGGTGCGGCCGGCTGCTCCAGGTCACCTATATTGGTTTCTAGACGACGCCGCTGCTTCCAAGGTAGAATATCCGAAGACTCCGTACAAGTTATGATCGGAACGGTATCGCAGCGGAACGGTATGCAACAGATGTAGCGGATCTGTCCCTTTGTCTTTTTGGGACGGAAGCCGGCCCGTGTCGCGGTGCAGATGGATCAGCGGTGAAACAGAAGTCAGAAGTCATTGTAAATCACTAATCTGTATTTCTTCGTCGTATACCTGCTATGTCTTGCAGCCTTTTTCTTGCTTTTTGGCGTTCAGTTTACTGCATTTCGTCACTGTAGCCTACTAGTTCATTTTTTGCAATACAGTGATAATCATATGCATTCGTACATATGAGTGCAGGGCGTCCTGGCTCGAGACTAGGTGGCACCCGTCCTGTCCACACTGCCCTCCGTAACCGCCGCCGCGGCCGTCTCACTTGCACCCAACTCGGGGAACACAGTCAACAATACCAGGTCTAGGATGAACAGTGTGAGATGCGCGTTGCAGGCTTGTGATGAGAGAGGGTCGAGCATTGCGTCAATCGTATATGCTCGCGCCTCGGGCGTAGGACCAAGGAAGACAGCCAGAGGTACTATTCGTCAGGAGTGATCTCAGCCGGAGAAAGTAGTACACTGAAGGACGGACAGACGAACTCACCTGGCACGGCAGCAAGCAACCGTCGCCTGAGCTCTGTACGTATGGCCACCTGCTCTTCTGGCGTCGGTTCCGGCGGTGTAGGTCCTGGCCAACCTTCAGGAAAGAGTGCCCGGCGAGCGGCGCGGACAATCTCTGTCAGCCGCAACGCAGATAGCACGTGTGTATACAATAGGTATGGAAGCAGCCGCGAGACGAACGGCTCGAAGAATGTCAATGGGAGCGAGAGGGTATATGTCAGCGCGAGAGATGTCCAGGTGGATGTGGCGGGTGTTGACTGTGCCATTGCCGTGGACGCTGAGAGCGGCGGAGGCGACAGAAGGGTGAGCAGCATCGTCAGTGGAGGATGTGCGTAATCAGTGGGAGCGGGTATCGAAGCAGCTGCATGAGAGGGTATAGGAGGGGTAGACGATGTTGATGATTTCCGAACTGTTGAACTGGAATTGCTACGCCGCATCGGATCGAGCGAGGATATGGACGTCGGCGTTGGTGGGGTATGCAGATGCGAGGGGATGCCGTCGGGTGCTGTAACGATGGTCAACCCGCCTGGCACGAATGGAGTCGGGACGAGTGA
>NW_024468530.1:479990-481135 GCF_001632365.1 Laetiporus sulphureus 93-53 | reverse complement strand
CCCTGTATAATATCTGCCTACATATACATAAGACACTATGCGCACGGACCACCCGGCGCCTCCCATTTAGCCCAACCCGCGGGCTAATATCCCAGTGGTGTGGCGTAGCTCGCCAGAATCCAACACTCCCCCTCGAGCCAGCCACCCCTGCACCCCTCTTGCCTTACCAGGCAAATCCCTCGTCGCTAGCGACCCCCGCGTTATAGGACTTCGTGCGGGCCGGACATCCGAGTGCCAGATGATCCGTGCTCCCGCAGAGGAAGCATGCGCGCGCCTTTCTCTTCTTCTTCCCACCGGCTACGGCTAGCGCCGTTTCGGACATGGTCTTCCCCCGGCCTACTCGGGCTTCCTCGTTGAGCGCCAGTGCCGCTACCTGCTCCACGGTCCATAGCTTCCGGTCGACCGCGTCGAGCTTCGTCTCGACCATATTGAGCTCCTCGCGGAGTCCAACGACCGCTATGATGGCCTGCAGCTTCTTCGGCACCTCTTCGCCTATCGCCTCTAAGCCCCGCACTAACCCTCGGACCCGACCAATCCACCCTTCCACCGACTCTTCGGCGGTCATACCTGCGTTTAGGAGCGCCCTCCATCTCGTGACCTCAGTGGCGAGCCCCCGGCTCATGTGCACAGCCTTGAGCTGATCCCACATGTTCTCTGGGTCTCGCTCCCCCTGAACGTGGACAAGTTGATCGGCTTCCAGATGAAGCACAATCTCACCCCATGCCCTTTTCACCAGTTTCGCATCCCGTGCTGCCCTCGCTGCCTCTATGGCCTTCTGCGTTTCAGCCTCGGTCGCGCCAACCTTGTACTCGAACTCCACGACCTCCCATAGCCCCTTCCTAGTCAGCTCTGCCTCCATGTACATCGCCCACTGTGCATAGTTACTCCCATTGAGCGGCATGAACTTGGCGTCCTTGTTGGTGGCTGCTGATTCGGTAGACATCGTCGAGAGAGAGAGATTAAAGGTGAGTGATCGGTTTGTGTTGACAGTTCGCACCAGACTGGGCTAGCTGTAGGGTAATGCACGTATACCGAGGGGCAAACCGATGCCCCCCCCTGTATAATATCTGCCTACATATACATAAGACACTATGCGCACGGACCACCCGGCGCCTCCCATTTAGCCCAACCCGCGGGCTAATATC